>NC_036870.1:7229066-7231628 GCF_002910315.2 Salvelinus sp. IW2-2015
TGATCCTGTCTTCAATCTCCTCTACCATCTCCGTGATCCTGTCTTCAATCTCCTCTACCATCTCCGTGATCCTGTCTTCAATCTCCTCTACCATCGCCGTGATCCTGTCTTCCAAAAAGTTTGCTTTTCTCTTTTGGTCCACGGCTATTCCTCATTAAACCCTCATTTGTGCTAGCATTCTATAAGAGGAAATCGCTGATTGCAAGGCACGTTCAGGTGCTGTCAATTTTAAGTTAATTTGAGATTTATAGTTCACAGGAGCGTAAGCTACAAATGGGCTTAGAACCTGCGTAAGCAAGGTTTTTTATGCTCAGTATCTTTTCTGAACCGAACGTAAGCACACCATCGGAAATGATCTTACTACTTAGTTCAAGTATAAATCTAAGAACATTTGTATAAATGAGGCCCCCGGTATTCCTCTTTCCATGCTGGAGACAAGGACTTGATTACAGCCTGTTAATTAACAATGGTGCCRACATTTTGTGGCTGATCTTTCAGTGGGGGAGTGGGTGAATGTGTCAAAAGACCTGACTGGGCCCAGCATCGCACGGTATGGCTCGTTTTTGTTGTATGCGTGTTTGTGTACAGAGGAACATGTAACTTGGTTCCAGAAACTCTTTCAATGTTTTACCTTTCATCAAGGTAAGTGTTTCTTGGTGTAACGTTGTCCCCAGGCTATTGCGCAAACAGCTAATATAACCATGGGATATCAACTATTCGACGTTGGCCTTAGTGGGTGCGTACATACAATTCTATAGGAGTGATCTGAGTTAAGTATTTGTCGTCGTCACTAGTTAACACAGTCAAAAAGTCATAATTATAGCTAAACCCTGCCCATTCCCACAATGTATCTTCTTAAAATTGTATTTTAAACTTTACACGAACTAATGATGCGTTGGCCCACCAGACCTTTCGTGCGCATTTGGGCGGAAGTGTCTGAGAATGGTGTAATGTGACTAACATGACTTCCCTTTAGAGCATATGCCATCCTTCAGCACAACATGTCACCCTTTAGGAAGGCTGCACATGTTTATATCATATTTGACATAGTGGGTTATGTCACATTTGACATTGGTGATTGTCACACAGACATGACACATTTATGAACCCTTTATAAAGCATGACATACAGTTATAGATGCTTTGTGACACATTTATGTAGCCCTTTTGAGACATTATGAATGCGTTATGAAGCCTTTATAAGGTGAACGTCATTTAAAGCGAGTCCGAAATGGTCAACACAAACATATAAAAGGAGACACACCTCAGGTATATACTGGTGAGTGACCTCATAATGTACCCTTCAGTGCCACTAATCACGCTTAACTCATTTCCAAGTTTGTCCATCACCTTTTAGGTATTGCAAGTGTTTGTTCTGCTTCGTTAGCCCGCTGATTTTGCATTTAGAATGTTGCTGATAACGATTAGCAGTTAGCTGAGGATAAATACCAGAGGAACAGTTTAAGGAGAGGTTGACATAGCCTTTGGGACATTGAAATAAGACTATGTGCTCTGAAAGTGGAGCAGGCCCATGCTGCCTCTAATCACTGACAGCTCCAATTGTGGCACTGGTGACAAACAACAACAATCCATCCTCCTCTTCATTTTCTGCAATTAGCCCGTGCTTCCTGCTGATCTGATGCAGAGGGGATAGAGGGAGGGATGTCTGTTGCTGCCCAGATGCTGAGTGCCTCACCGATTTAGAGGTCAATGCCTGGGGCCTCATTTATAAACCCTGCGTACAGTGCATTYGGAAAGTATTCAGACCCCTTGACTTTTTCCACATTTTGTTACAGCCTTATTCTAAAATGGATTCAATAGTTTTTATTCCCTCATCAATCTACACACAATACCCCATAATGACGAAACAAAAAAAGGGTTTTAGAMATTTTTGCAAATGTATTAAAAATAAAGAATTGAAATATTACATTTACATAAGTATTCAGACCCTTTACTCAGTACTTTGTTGAAGCACCTTTGGCAGCGATTACATTGCAAATGTTAATTCTGTTTTTAAACATAAAATGAAAACTTGACTTGTCTAGAATACGCGACTTACATTTCCATTTAAGTCATTAGCTGGACGCCTTAATCAGAAGCGACACAATTGGAAAGTCATACATATTCAATCCTGGGTCCCCGTGGGGATATGAACCCACAACCCTGGCGTTTGCAAGCGCCATGCTCTACCAAACTGGGCCACACGGGACTTAACTTGACTCGAGTCGCTGACCCTGTCTGACTTGGGACTCAAACTTGAGACTCGAACCTTGACTTGAGACTTGCTTGTGACACGCTAATGAGTGACTTGGTCCCATCTCTGCTATTTACTACTGTGAAGGTGGGTCCAGTTAAACGAGAGATGGGAAGAATGTATCCTAACTGGTAAGGGATTTACTCTGCAATGATCATGGAAATTAATATAGCCTAGGGAAATTAGATGCATTGCCATAGACCGCTGCGCCACTCGGGAGCCCTAATGGAAGAAGTTTGGAACCACCAAGACTCTTCCTAGAGCTGGCCGCCCGGCCAAAGTGAGCAATTGGGGGAGAAGGCCTTGGTC
>NC_036870.1:7231653-7294083 GCF_002910315.2 Salvelinus sp. IW2-2015
ATTCAGCTGGAGGACAGCCCTTAGCTCTGCCAGTGGATCCGCGTCGAAAAAAGGCGAGTCTGCGACCTCAGAGACTCTCGGTGGAAAACTTGCGGTAAGCTCGGTCCTTCTCGGGAACGTAGACGGGACTTTGGGGAGTTCCTCGGAGGCAAGGTGGATCCCTGGGCGAGCGATTGGACCGGGAATCAGACCTCCTCTCCCCGGCTACGTTCCCGTAAGCCGCCCATCGATCCGGATGGTCAAGGCGATGAGTGAATCGAGATCCATAGGCAGCTCCTGGGCTGTGAGCTCGTCCTTAACCTCCTCCGAATAATTCCATGAAGGAATGTGGTCGAACAGGGATTCCGGTTCCAGGCACTCTTGGCAGCCAACGTGCAGAAATCAACCGCATAGTCCGCCACACTGGCGAAGTCTCGGCGAAGCAACTTCCGGGGCAGCCTCTCTCCCGGCCAACGGAGAATCGGAAATGTTGTTCACCTCAGCCACGAACACAAGCTCATGAGGTAGAAGTTCTGTTTCGGTTTCCTTGTTTCAATGTATGGTTTCCTTTGTTCATATTTCCCGGGTTTATGTCTTAGGTTCTGTGTGGTCTGTGTCCAACGTCTCTGTCATTTTTTGTGCATAATCGTGCGCACGCATAGTTATAGGCAACTGGCCTGTGCTCCACGCTTTGGAGTCAGAACAACGTTGAATAAGAGAAATTATTGTTCCATGTATGCATGTGTTTGAAATATCATTAAGTCTGATTAAGATGAATGCACCAATGCATGGAAATTGCCTTTTAATTTGTAGAACCAGTTTATTGGTTGTAATTGCCCAGGCAATTGTAGTTCCTGGCACAATGTTGTATATGTGAGTCTACTGTTAGCCTTTGACATCTGTCACTGGCCTCTATTGGTGCCACAATTAGGACTTACTTTTGGTCCATTTAGCAGAGTTTGCATTTACCAGTAGCGGAATGTGCAATTTTTCATATGTCCCCACGATGGCGACAACATTTTAAGCATTTTTGTAGACTTACGATGCCTGGTGCCAATTTACGAGTAGAACACGTGCAAAGTTTTCACACCCCCCCCACCAACCCCCCCATGAAAACCCACACAAACCCTAGCATTGCAAGTGCCATGCTCTACCAACTGAGCCATGTGAGGGACATGAGCTGTATTTTTTGGGCTATTGCCAGTGTGTATATTTGGTAAATCTACTTGTATATGTGTGTTATGATATGGCGCTTTCACCATTGATCACCAAGACCTGTAAATAAATCTACACTCTGAGCACATCAACTGCCTTCCGCTTCAAGACCACTCATTTCAGGTCCAGTACCATGTTGGCCCGCGGGTGTGAGAGATTCAGCAAGACCGCCGATCTACCATCTGGCAAAAGACTACTGTAGCCCTCTGCTAGAGTAATTTTATAGATAACGTTGACACTTCTGAAACAGAAGATACTCTACAGGAATGACAAGAGTCCATCAAATCATCTGCTCCTGGACTCACACCACGCACTCCTGTCCACGCATTTAAGGCTGTGTTGAAACCATGACTGTTCAACGATCCAAGACCAGCTCAGTAATCCCTACCATTTGAAAATGAGTTTCATAATGCTGATTCCCGTGTACATGATCCTAGGGGCATGGAAAACACAATGTAAGTAACTTAATTTGTATTTATGAGAGGTATTGACATGTTGATGCCCCAAGCTGTCTGTCTAACTACTGGCACCCAGCTCAGCACCCATGCATACCACCACAAGACATGCACAGAGGTATCTTCACCAGTCCCAAGTCCAGAAACAGACTATGGGGCGCACAGTACTAACATAGAGCCATGACTACATGGAACTCTATTCCCATCAAGTAACTGATGCAAGCAGTACATTTGATTTAAAAAACAGTAAGCAACACAAACATCGCTACAGCACTGTACACACACACACACACATCACCACACACACCACACACACAACACACAAACCACACACACACACACACAACACACACACACACACACACACACACCCACACACACACACACACACACCACACACACACACACACACACACAATAACATACGTACTATACACACACATACCACTGGATTTAGTACTGTAGATATGTGGTTAGCTGGTGGAGTAGGGGCCTGAGGGCACGCCGTGGGTTGTGTAATCTGTGAATGATTGTATGATTTTAAATTTTAAACTGCCTTTAATTTTGCTGGACCCAGGAAGAGTAGCTGTCTGCCTTGTCAGCAGCTAATGGGGATCCTCATAAATACAAATACACATAGATTTCATGCTTTAAAACAGTACAATGTCCTTATTTTACACATTCATAGGCTAATCAAAATATGTTGTTGTCACGCCCTGACCTTAGAGATCCTTATTTATTCTCTATGTTTGGTTAGGTCAGGGTGTGACTCGGGCTCGGAGAATCAATGTTTTCTATTTCTTTGTTTTTTGCTAGTGTGGTTCCCAATCAGAGCAGCTGTCTATCGTTGTCTCTGATTGGGGCATCATTAATAGTTGTCATTTCCGTTTGGGTTTTGTGGGTGTTTTGTTTCCGTTTAGTATCTGTGCCTGACGGAACTGTTCGTTTTCGTTTTGTATTCGTTATTTCTGTTGAGTGATTCTTGACAATAAAGATCATGAACACTTTCCACCAGTGCTTTGGTCTCATTCCGACGAACAGGGCTGTCGACACCCCACCAAAAAACGACCAAGCAGCGTGCCAGGAGGAGCAGGGGAACTGGCCCCGGGAGAAGAAGGATGTGAGGACATCCTGGACCTGGGAGGAGGTAATGGCAGGGGACAAGACCCTACCATGGAAGCAGGCGGAGGGCAGCGAAGAAGGACGACAACAATTATGAGGAGTCAGGCAACGACGGAAGCACGGACAGGCAGCCACCCCCAATTTTGGGGCGGGGAGGCACACGGGGAGATTGGCGGGAGTGGTTTAGACCTGAGCCAACTCCCCGTGCTTCGTGGGGAGCGTGTGACTTGTCAGGCACCATATTATGCATGATGCGCATGGTGTCTCCCGTACGCATTCATAGCCTGGTGCGCTCTGTTCCAGCTCCCGCAGTTGCCGTGCTAGAGTGGGCTTCAGCCAGGAGGATTGTGCCGGCTGCAGCGCTCCTGGCCTCCGGTGCGCCAGCTCTACTGCCGGTATCCCCAGTTCGCCGCCAGCCCATGCGGCCTGTTCCAGCTCCCCGCACTTGCCGTGTCTACAGGGGGAAATTCTTCCAGCCAGTACCCGCGCCGGTGTTACGAGGCCACTCTGAGCCCGCTGCGAGTAGCTCTTACCCAGTTGACGGCCCCAGTTCACAGGAGCAAAGCAGCGACTCTAATAGTAAATCCCCCATGTTCTACTAAAATTGTGCGGCTCCCTACCGTCACTATGGCTCCAGTGGCGTCACATCTTCATAAGAGGCACCGCAGTGGGCGGTTCACCCGTGCGCCCAGCTCTTCCAACAAACGCGTCCCGCTCCCGTTGTTTCTGAATAGTTCAACCATAGAAAGTATTCAGACCTTTTTGTGGGTCATATACACCAGCGTCCCATACCAAGGTACACCCTTGTCAGGGTGCGCTTCCGGCAAGCATGTACTTCGGCCCCCGCCGTCAGTAGATGCTGCTGTCCCCAATGTACGTCTCGTCGGCAGATCCCTTGTTAGGTAGTGCCCTAGCCTGCTAATACTGGCTTAATAAGGGCATTTTAAAGCCTATAACATATAAGCCTCAAAGTTGTTGTATCCGCGGTCGTGCCCGCTGGAAACCTCATAAATAAAGAAATATGATCCCAATGGGCGATCTAACGCCCGCAAAGTGAATATAAAATTTAACACCGAGCCCCCGGAGCCCGCTCTAGAGCTGGAGTGATCCTTGGCCGGCCCTCCAGTTGATGATCCAAATGGCCCCGGGACGGCCTCGCCATTGCCCTTCGTTACTTAGACATCAATCGACTCAGGCCACTGGGCCGATTCCCCCACGACCTTGTGTGGGTCGCCGCTTCGCTCATGGTACTCGCGTTTGTTTCGCGATAGCGGCCATGACCGGCTCGCTGCCTAGCCGATGTCAGAATCCCAATGTCACTTGTAAAAGCCCCGCTGTACGACTGTATAAAACAGTAATCTTGTGGGGCCTTGGCCGCAGGAGTCCAAGAAACATGTCCGAAAAAAAACCCCGGGTCCCCCAATAATCCTCCAGGAGCCTGCCCGAGCCACCGGGAAGTCACCCACCCCAAAGTCCCGGAGCGCCTCCAGCCGCAGGTCCCCCGCCCCAGCGCGCTAGGCACTGCCGGGATGCAGATGGGTCGACCCAGTGTTAGCCCCAAGAAATGCCTGCCCCACCCAGGCGACTTTTCATTACCCCAAGCTCCATGTGCACCGGAAGAGGCGCTCCACCCTTACAGGAGCCGGTTAGGGAGGCTAAAGGCGCGCACCGACTGTGGGCCGGGGGCTCTCGGGCGTGTCAGCTATGGCTGCTGTTACCCAGGTGGAGCGGCATGTAAGTCCCCCAGAGTCCTGAGGTGATAAACGCCTAGTGTTACCTCCACCTTTGAATCTCCCATAAGACCATTATTAAAATGTGGCCTAGGTAACCCAAAGAGGGCAGCTTAGCCGTTTTTCTGAGCTGTCCAACTAGAAAATAGTTTTATCCAGTTTCTAGATCCTAGTCTTTGCATAAAGTAACCAGCCGTGCATTATAAATCGCCTCAGGCCAGGGGCCCCCGAGACTGACTTCGCCGGCCCCCGCACAACCGCTAGGACCTATGGTTTTGTAAAAGGGGTCCTAGCTGGGTTAGAGGGGTATGCTTAGCGTGTCACGCCCCGACCCCTTAGATCCTATCTGAATTTAAATTTCACTTCCCTTAATGAATATTCGCTAAATTTAAGAGTACAGTGTGAGCCGTGCGGCCTGGGGTGGGTATAAACTCCCTGTCTATATTCATAATATACATATTGGATTAGCTTCATTGTTCGGTCCCACCTTAGGAGATAAGTGAAGATTCTTACCAACATCACAGGGTCAGGCCCTTGTCTTCGTCGGTGTCCTTGGAGTATATGGGGGATCAGTATAAAAATAAGGTCGCATTGTACATCTATTGTCTCACCCGTGCCTGGGCGCCTTCCTCCTCGATCTTGAGCTGTGTGCCCGCGGGGTGTTAGGTATGTTGCTTTCTCAGAGTTCTTGTGGGCTATATTGATGTGCCTGAGCCTCTGGTCACTGGCTCCCGGATTTTCTGATTTTGATAGTAGTGTCGCATTTTATTTTTGTATAGAGCACTATAGATAAAGTTTCTGGGGTTGCTACCATGGTAAAAACCACTACATAAAAATTAATCCACAATTACCACGGTGCGCCACTATGCTCTGGGATAGCCTCAAATAAAAAATAAGGACACAAGATTCTAGCCAGTTGAACAAATCATTGCATGGCTGACTAATCTCTTTTTGACGAAGTGAAATGGTGATATAAGTTTGCCCTGGACCTTTTGGTGTACTATAAACACCGACTCCATATAATGATTACCTTCACTCTGCAAGGGCGCTCGCACCTGTTACTTGGACTCCCACCTGGGGATATTCTGATAGCGCTTGTTTGCGACTGCCTCGTAGTGTTGGCACGTATCTGTTCAAACATTTAAGGCTGAGGGCTTGGGCCCATCTCTGTTTATATGAAATGTAGTGTCTGCCTATACCTTCCCAGTTTTCAGAAAAATGACAGATTGTTTAAGAAATACGCAGTTATAAAATTTATGCTGAAAGTCCTCGTGGGTAGAGCTTCACAAAGAGGAAGGGGCACTTTAGCCGTTTTTCTGAGCTGTCCAACATAGAAAATATTTCAGACCTTTTTCTAAAAGCTCCATAAATCCCTCAGGGCCGGCCCCCAACCGACTTGGCCCCCCGTAGGGTAGTATGGTTGTTCCCATAGCGGGTTTAGGAGGTATGTAGCCCATCGAAAAATCATTTAAAACCATATATAAAATTGTGGCTGGTAACCCAAAAAAAATACCAGGCGTACGGAAAAAACACCAGTGCACGGATGGTAAATTGGTCCAGACATTCTAGGCCGGCCCCCACTGACTTGTGCCCACAGTATTGGCTGCTCCCACAGTCGGGCATTGAGGTATGTGTAGCTCATCGAAAATCATTTAAACCCATTATAAAATGTGGGCCTGGTAACCCAAAAAAAAGACCAGGCGCACGGAAAAAAACACCAGGCGCACGGCTGATGATGGATTAGTCCAGACAATTTTCTAAAAGCTCCATAAATCCCTCAGGCCGGCCGCCCACGATTGGCCCCGTAGTATGTTGTTCCATAGGCGGGCATGTAGGTATGTTATAGCCCTATTCTAATTAATCTATTGTTCCTAAGAAATTTTTCCTTATTTTATATATAGATATCTTTGGGAATCCTATAAATATGCTAAAGGAATACACCAATAAAAGTACGAATTGCGAGCACAATGTCAGCCTGGCTTTCTCTACATCTGAGGCGTGTCCAACATAAGCCCTGAAAATGAGAAAATATTACAAGTGTGCGCAATTACCTTATTTCTCTAAAGCGTGCCACCTATATGCAACATCTCTACGAGGAGCCGGCTCCCCCACCGACTTCCCGCGCCCCCGTAGGTCCAATGGAAGTGTGTGGTTCCCATAGTTGGGTGAGGAGGAAGAAGGCCCGCCATGTTAGAGCCCATTCCGGTACCCAATCCTCTCCTGAAAACTCGTCCCACTGTAAATACCAGAAGACCATCCTTCGAGGGAGTTCCTCCCCTGCTGAGGGTAACCGCAAAAAAGTATTGAAACTCCTTTCACCCCAGGAAAAGACACAAGATACATGCTGAAATACAGCAACAACACCTTCAGCACCGAATCCAGTCGACCCGGTGTTAGGCTGATGGTAATAATGTGGGTGCGGCACCACCAGTGCATCCCAGGGGTGCGGGCCCTCCCACTCTGCCTGTTGTGCTCAACAAAGTATTTGGTGCATCATAGCCCACCCGTTTCTGGTCATTTCGCAAAGGCACCTGAAGGATCTCCAGACCACTGAGAAACTCCATAGGAATGTGCCTCCATTGTTGGTCTGACTCAATCGAAGAAATTTTAGTATACTATACCCTTTCGGCCATTATAAATATTTGGTGGGGGAATGCCAAGCCGGACAACCCCGTCGGAGGGATAACCCTGGCTAAACCCTTTCTTTTACACATAAACGGTAGAATACAGCATGTCTCCACGGAAAAAAACACCGTAGGTGGCCGCCACGGGAATGATGGAGTCTAAGTTCTGCTTGTGGGGAAGCCTACTATTTTTCTCAAGACGCTCCATTAAAGTGGCCCTTCCAGGGGCTCGGGGGCGCCCCACCGACTTCTCCGCCTGGTAGTATGTCGCCTGTGTATCCGAGTGAGCTGGGCATGTAGGTACTGTAGCCCATTTAAAATCATTTTAACCATTATAAAATATTGTACAGGAGCATAGTACGAAGAGGAGCACCTCTTGTGATGAAAAACCTGTTCATCCACACGCAAGCCAACTAGAGGAAGCTCAGGGGCACACTCTGTAGCTCGAATTTTGTATCTTTGCAGACTCGTTGCACACATCAGGACTAAGAACCTCAATATGCTCACAATAAACAGCATATTTTGCTCATGAGAAAAGCTCTCGCCATTCGGGACAGTCTTTGCAACTGTCTCTCTAGCTCGCCGCCCAAGAGCCCGGATTGAACCCGACATCAAACGTCTTTGGAAGGGCCCCTGACACGACCTTTAAGGCTCGCCCGTTAGGTTATCGACGGGTTCCGTCTTCCACATACCTAAAGCCTGACAGAGCTCTCGAGGATCTGCAGAGAAGAAATGTAGGAGGATGGTAGAACGCATCACGATACCTCACTATTCAAAAAATCGAGTGTGCCCAAGTTTATAAAATTGTGCGGGTGTCAGCCGTTCTATACCCGCGCAAGAGACTCTTGACCCGACCCCTGATATAAATCACTAGCCAAAGATATCTGCGTTCCCAGCACGAACAGAAATACATAGAACACCAGCAATGATTTGTTCAACTACAAATCTTTGTCTATTTATTGAGGCTACCAGACAACTGGTAGTGTGGAAAATGTTCATGATCTTTATTGTCAAGAATCACTCAAACAAAAATAACGAATACAAAAAACGAAAACGAACAGTCGTCAGGCACAGATACTAAACGGAAAACAACACCCCACAAAACCCAAACGGAAAATGACAACTATTTTATGATCCCCAATCAGAGACAACGATAGACAGCTGCCTCTGATTGAGAACCACACTAGGCAAAAACAACAAAGAAATAGAAAACATAGATTCTCCCACCCGAGTCACACCCTGACCTAACCAAACATAGAGAATAAATAAGGATCTCTAAGGTCAGGGCGTGACACCCCCCCCTATAGGTTCAGGTTTGCGGTCGGAGTCCGCACCTTTGGGGGGCAAAGGTGCGGACTCCGACTGCAAACCTGAACCTATAGGGGAGGGTCCGGGTGGGCATCTACTCTCGGTGGGGACTCCGGTGCGGGACGCAGACCCCGCCCCACTTTAGCCTCCCCCTACTTCGGTGGCGCCTCCGGTGCAGGGATCGTCGCCGGGACCTCTGGACCGTAGATCATCGCCGGAGGCTCCGGACTGCGGACCGTCGCTKGAGGCTCCGGACTGGGGACCGTCGCTGGAGGCTCCGGACTGGGGACCGTCGCATCAGGCTCCTTGCCATGGATCGTCACTACAGGCTCCGGGCCATGGATCATCACTGGAGGCTTCGTGCCATGGATTACCACTACAGGCTTCATGCCATGGATCATCACTGGAGGCTCCGGGCCATGGATCATCACTGGAGGCTTCGTGCCATGGATTATCACTAGAGGCTCCGGGCCATGGATTATCACTTGAGGCTTYGTGCCATGGATCATCACTACAGGTTCCRGGCCATGGATCATCACTGGAGGCTTTGTACGTGGAGCCGGAACAGGTCTCACCGGACTGAGGAGACGTACTGGAAGCCTGGTGCRGGGAACTGCCACAACACGTCCTGGCTGGATACCCWCTCCAGCTCGGTGAGTGTGGAGAGCTGGCACGGGACGCACTGGGCTATGAAGGCGCACTGGAGGCATAGTGCGTAGAGCCGGCGCAGGATATGCTGGGCCGTGGAGGCGCACTGTAGGTCTGGAGCGCAGAGCTGGCACAWCGTGTCCTGGCTGAATCCCCCCTGTAGCACGGCAAGTGCGGGGAGCTGGAACAGGCCGCAMTGGGCTGTGCTGGCGAACTGGGGATACCGTGMGTAGAGCTGGCGCACCGGAGGCCAGGAGCGCTGAGCCGGCACAATCCRTCCTGGCTGAATGCCCACTCTAGCACGGCAACTGCGGGGAGCTGGMACAGAGCGCACCAGGCTATGAATGCGTACTGGAGACACCATGCGCATCACTGCATAAYATGGTGCCTGACCAGTCACACGCTCCCCACGGTAAGCACGGGGAGTTGGCTCAGGTCTAAACCCTACCTCCGCCAATCTCCCCGTGTGCCTCCCCCGCCCAAAAATTGGGGGTGGCTGCCTCTCGTGCTTCCGTCGTTGCCTTGACTCCTCATATTGTTGCCGTTCCTCTTTCGCTGCCTCCGCCTGCTTCCATGGTAGGGTCTTGTCCCCTGCCATTACCTCCTCCCAGGTCCAGGATGTCCTCCACTCCCTTTTCTCCCGGGGCCAGTATCCCTGCTCCTCCTGGCCACGCTGCTTGGTCGTTTTTTGGTGGGGTGTTCTGTAACGGCTGTCGTCGGAATGAGACCAAAGCACTGCGTGGAAAGTGTTCATGATCTTTATTGTCAAGAATCACTCAAACARAAATAACGAATACAAAAACGAAAACGAACAGTTCCGTCAGGCACAGATACTAAACGGAAAACAACACCCCACAAAACCCAAACGGAAAATGACAACTATTATATGATCCCCAATCAGAGACAACGATAGACAGCTGCCTCTGATTGGGAACCACACTAGGCAAAAACAACAAAGAAATAGAAAACATTGATTCTCCCACCCGAGTCACACCCTGACCTAACCAAACATAGAGAATAAATAAGGATCTCTAAGGTCAGGGCGTGACAACAACATATTTTGATTAGCCTATGTAATTGTAAAATAAGGACMTTGTAKCTGTTTTAAAGGCATGAAATCTATGTGTATTTGTATTTATGAGGGATCCCCATTAGCTGCTGACAAGGCAGCAGCTACTCTTCCTGGGGTCCAGAAAAATTAAGGCAGTTTACACAATTTTAAACATTACAATACATTCACAGATTACACAACCCACTGCGTGCCCTCAGGCCCTACTCCACCACTACACATATCTACAGTACTAAATCCATGTGTATGTGTGTGTATAGTACGTATGTTATTGTGTGTGTGTGTGTGTGTGTGTGTGTGTGTGTGTGTGTGTGTGTGTGTGTGTGTGTGTGTGTGTGTGTGTGTTGTGTGTGTGTGTGTGTGTGTGTGTGTGTGTGTGTGTGTGTGTGTGGTGTGTGTGTGTGTGTGTGTGTGTGTATATTGGGCTGTGCCGATGTTTGTGTTGCTTATCTGTTTTTTAAATCAAATGTTACTGCTTGCATCAGTTACTTGATGTGGAATAGAGTTCCATGTAGTCATGGCTCTATGTAGTACTGTGCGCCTCCCATAGTCTGTTCTGGACTTGGGGACTGTGAAGATACCTCTTGTGTCATGTCTTGTGKGGTATGCATGGGTGTCTGAGCTGTGTGCCAGTAGTTTAGACAGACAGCTTGGTGCATTCAACATGTCAATACCTCTCATAAATACAAATTAAGTTACTTACATTGTGTTTTCCAATGCCCCTAGGATCATGTACACGTGAATCAGCATTATGACAACTCATTTTCACAATGGTAGGGATTAACTGAGCTGGTCTTGGATCGTTGAACAGTCATTGTTTCAACACAGCCTTGAAATGCGTGGACATGGAGTGCGTGGAGTCCAGGAGCCAAGATGATTTGGATGGACTCTGTCATTCCTGTAGAGTATCTTCTGTTTCCAGAAGGTGTCAACGTTATCTATAAAAGTAACTCTAGCAGAGCTACAGTAGTCTTTTAGCCAGATGTGTAATGCCGGCGGTCTGCTGAATCTCTCACACCCGCGGGCCAACRATGGTACTGGACCTGAAATGAGTGGTCTTGAAGGCAAGGCASGTTGATGTGCTCAGAGTGTAGATTTATTTACAGGTCTTGGTGATCCAATGGTGAAAGCGCCATATCATACAACATATACAAGTAGATTTACCAAATATACACACTGGCAATAGCCCCAAAATACCAGCTCATGTCCCTCACATGGCTCAGTTGGTAGAGCATGGCACTTGCAATGCTAGGGTTGTGGGTTCAATTCCCATGGGGGGCCAGTATGAAAACATATGCACTCGCTACTGTAAATTGCCAAGAGCGTCTGCTAAATGACTAAAATGTAACCTGTCCTATATGAATGGACACCATTAGAGGCCAAGACTTGTCACCCTCCCCTTGAGAARTCAAATCTGTCTAACAGGAGSTCAAACAAGTAGACCTACAYTATAATATAAGTACATGRCTGCCAGGAACATACAATTAGCCTTGGCAATTACAACCAATAAACTGGTTCTACAAATTAAAAGGCAATTTCCACATGCATTGGTGCATTCATCTTAATCAGACTTAATGATATTTCAACACCATGCATACATGGAACAATAACTTTCTCTTATTCAACGTTGTTCTGACTCCAAAGCGTGGAGCACATTATGCACAACAAAAATGACAGAGACGTTGGACACAGACACACAGAACTCCAACATAACCCGGGAAATATGAACAAAGGAAACCATACATTGAACAAAGGAAACCAAACAGAACTTCTACCTCATGAGTCTTGTGTTCGTGGCTGAGGTGAACAACATTTCCGATTCTCCGTTGGCCGGGAGAGAGGCTGCCCGGAAGYTGCTTCGCCGAGACTTCCGCAGTGTGGCGGACTATGCGGTTGATTTCTGCACGTTGGCTGCCAAGAGTGCCTGGAACCCGGAATCCCTGTTCGACACATTCCTTCATGGATTATCGGAGGAGGTTAAGGACGARCTCACAGCCCAGGAGCTGCCTATGGATCTCGATTCACTCATCGCCTTGACCATCCGGATCGATGGGCGGCTACGGGAACGTAGCGGGGAGAGGAGGTCTGATTCCGGTCCCAATCGCTCGCCCAGGGATCCCACCTTGCCTCCGAGGAACTCCCAAAGTCCCGTCTACGTTCCCGAGAGGATCCGAGCTTACCCAAGTTCCCCCGAGAGTCTCTGAGGTCTGCAGACTCGCCTTTTTCGGAGCCGATCCAACTCGGCAGAGCTAGGCTGTCTCCAGCTGAATATTTACTCAGACTTAACACCTGTGTTGTCTGTATTGTGGAACTGCCGGTCATTATGTGTCTGCCTGTCCTTTAAAAAGACCAGTCTCATCAGTAGGTACGAGTACTCTGGTGGGCCATACAGAGAATTTTTCTTCTCTCCTTACTCGCACACCTCTCCATGCCATCCTGTTGTGGGTTGACCAATCTAAATCTCTCCGGGTTCTCATTGACTCTGGGGCCGACGAGTGTTTCATGGACGCCACCCTGGTGTCCAGCTGGGCATCCCCACTCAGCCCYTCMCCAGTCCCCTGGACGTCAGAGCACTGGATGGKTGCTCTATAGGCAGGGTCACCCACAATACYACTCCTATCCACCTCCGTGTGTCCAGGAACCACAGTGAGTCTATATCGTTTTTGCTCATCAAGTCTCCTCAGGTTCCCGGGGTACTGGGGCTGTATTCACTGTCGGRGCCAGAGACTAAGGCTATGGAGACGCACATCGAGGACTCCCTGGCTGCAGGGGGTATCCGTCCTTCTGCCTCCCCCGCCGGCACAGGATTCTACTTTGTGGAGAAGGACAAAACCCTGGGCCCTTGCATCGACTACCTGGGCCTCAATGACATCACAGTTAAGAACTGCTACCCGTTACCACTCATTGCCTCGGCTTTCGAGCCACTCCAGGGGGCCACTATTTGTCTCTAAGTTAGACCTGCGGAACACCTACCACCTGGTACGGATACGGCAAGGTGATGAGTGGAAGACAGCCTTCACACTACTACCGGACACTATGAATACCTGGTGATGTCATTCGGTTTGACCAATGCTCCTGATGTGTTCCAGGCCCTGGTTAATGATGTTCTCCGGATATGTTGAACCGGTTCGTGTTCGTCTACCTCGACGACATCCTCATCTTTTCTCGCTCGGCTCAAGAACGTTCTCCACGTCCAACAAGTCCCCCAGCATCTCCTGGAGAACCAGCTGTTTGTCAAAGCCAAAAAATGTGAGTTCCATCGCTTCACTTTCTCCTTCTTTGGATACATCATCACTGCTGGGAATGTGCAGATGGATCCAGGAAAGGTGAGAGCGGTGGTGGATTGGCCCCAACCCACGTCCAGAGTGCAGCTGCAACGTTTCTTAGGATTTGCCCATTTCTATTGCCGTTTTATCCGGAGTTACAGCACCCTGTCTTCCCCCCTGTCAGCACTCGTCTCTCCCAAGATCCCGTTCACGTGGTCCCCAGTTGCTGACCGGACGTTCCTGGACCTTAAACACCGCTTCACCACAGCTCCCATATTGATCCATCCGGACCCGTCCCGTCAGTTCGTGGTGGAAGTAGGCGGGGGCCGTCCTGTCCTAGCATTCTGCCCTGGACTTTAAGCTGTATCCCTGCGCCTTCTTCTCTCATCGCCTTAACGCGACGGAGAGGAATTATGATGTGGGGAACCGAGAACTACTCACGGTGAAGATGGCCATTGAGGAGTGGAGACACTAGTTAGAGGGGACGGAACTTCCTTTCATAGTGTGGACGGATCACAAAAACCTGGAATATCTCCGCACCGCCAAGCGTCTCAACTCCAGGAAAGCTCGATGGGCCCTGTTGTTCCTGTCCCTTACCGTCCCGGTCACACCCTGGACTTCGTCACTGGTCTCCCTCCGTCTGATGGCAACACCACTATCCTCACGGTGGTGGACAGATTTTCCATAGCCGCCCATTTCATTCCCCTCCCCAAACTACTACTGCCAAGGAGACGGCYCAGCTCGTGGTGCAGCACTCCTTTTGGATCTATGGATTTCCGGTGGACATGGTTTCCGACCTTTGTCCTCAGTTCTCGCCCCGGTTCTGGAAGGCATTCTGCACACTCATTGGGTCGTCGGCCAGCCTGTCCTCCAGGTTTCATCCCCAATTCAACGGCCAGTCGGAGCGTGCCAATCAGGACCTGGAGACGACTCTTCGGTGCCTCGTCTCGGCCAACCCCACCACCTGGAGCCAGCAACTTGTGTGGGTGGAGTACGCCCGAAACACCCTTCACTGCTCGGCCACAGGGTTCTCGCCCTTCGGGTGCTCCGTGGGTTATCAGCCCCCGCTCTTCCCAGAAGAAGAGGTCAACATACCCTCTGCCCAGATGTTCGTCCGCCGCTGTCGGCATACCTGGAAGAGAGCTTGGTCTACTCTTCTCAAGACCACCTCCAGGTATCGTCGACAGGCGGACCGCCACCGGACCCTGGCTCCCCTTTATTGTCTTGGGCAGAGGGTATGGCTTTCCACTCAGGATCTGCCCCACGGGGTAGAGTCCCGCAAACTTTCCCCCCATTTTATCGGSCCGTTTTATAAGATCCTTAGCCCCTCTGCTGTTCGTCTTCTGTTGCCCCGCACCCTCCGTATACATCCCACGTTTCATGTATCAAGGTTTAAACCTCTGTCTCACAGCCCTCACAGCCCTGTCTCTTCTTTCCTTGTGACACTGCCCTGGATTACTGACCTTTGCCTGCCCTTACCCTGAGCCTGTCTGCCGTTCTGTACCTTTCGGACTCTGCTCTAGATTACTGACCTCTGCCTGCCCTTGACCTGTCGTTTGCCTGCCCCCTGTTTTGTAATAACATTTTGTTACTTTGAACTGTCTGCATCTGGGTCTTATCCTGAGGTCTGATAAAAGCAGGGTAAGAAATAGTTGGCTATAAAATGAACATTTATTGGAGGTCTATCAAACATAAACGGTACGGGGATGGAATTTTGAAATGCTAGCAATTATTGTAGTATTATATGGAATATACTGTAGATTTACCACATAGGGCCTATGCATTTTAAAGTGTGAAAGCAACAGCAAACATTTCAACAAGAGTTTGGAGAGTGCAAATGAAGAGCCCCACCTATGGTGATTCTTCGCCACAGTAATAATTCATTTTAACAGTTAATATTCTTGGTCACACACATGTTTTGGAGATGCATATTTATTATGGCAGTCCTCTCTCCCTACAATTTGATGTTTGCRTTGCACCCAATCCTATAGCTGTACAGCAAATCACCCATCTGTTCGCTAGCTCACCCAACCTGTGTTGATTGACAGTTTGCTGGTCCAAACTGCTGCATTTTTTGTTTGTTGCAAGGACGATGGTGCGGCTACTGTCTCTGGCTGCGTGTAACGTAATCCACGTAGACTCTGAGTGACAAAACATTACAAAACCTGGCCAGATAATTTCAAGTTATCAGTCTCAAATCAAAGTCRAGTCCCGAGTCTTGAGTCTCCAAGTCAAGTCTGAAGTTATTTTCTTTTCTATCAAGTCGAGTCTCAAGTCCAAGTCATGTGACTCGAGTCCACAACTCTGGTAAATAGATAATGCCATCCGATCCGGAGCGAAGTTTATTAACAGTAGAACAGGAGATTGTAGGCTACTTCTGTATGTCTRAATACTGTAATTTCAGTAGACAATATTTCATTTGTAAACATGATGCATATTTTCCTAACCTTTGCAGAATAAATTCCTCACCTTTTCTGGCGATGATAGTTCATATTCCCAGAGTATCCTACAACAAATTACCATGCGCATCTCTCATTTATTTGGGCCTATTAGATAGGCTATTATTTCAAGTATTTTCCTCTATGAATAAGATCGGGAGTGTGGTTTTATAACATACAGTAGAATTTAACAGGTGAACAGACAGTTCATCTTTTGCATTGAGTATTGTCATGCCCTGACCTTAGAGAGACTTTTTATGTTTCTATTTGGTTTGGTCAGGGTGTGATTTGGGGTGGGCATTCTATGTTTTTGTTTTCTATGATTTTGTATTTCTATGTTTTGGCCGGGTATGGTTCTCAATCAGGGACAGCTGTCTATCGTTGTCTCTGATTGGGAACCATACGTAGGTAGCCCTTTTCCCTCCTTTCGGTGTGGGAAGTTAACTTTGTTTGTGGCACATAGCCCTTAAGCTTCACGGTTGTTGTGCATTGTTTATTGTTTTTGTCGGCGTCATTTCTAATAAAAGGAATATGTACGCTMWTCACGCTGCACTTTGGTACACTTCATTCGACGGCCGTGACAAGTATGTATGGCTACCACTGCAAGTAGACAATGTTTCAGAATTTGCAGGTAGTGCAGCATATTGGTAAGAGAAAAAGTCAATGCAAAACATTAGGCCCTAACAAACGATCAAAAGATCTGTTTACAGGTCCACAGCAATTTGAAATAGTTTTGGTCTTTCTGTTTAACATTCTGCCATCACCTCCAAAGACATTTGATCAAGTTCGAGATGCTATTTCCTTTAGAAACTGCCTCAGCCTAATTCCAATACCTCCAAAGTATACCGAAAATAAGGGCGTTATTGTCACCATAAAAAGTGAATGATGGGCATTTTTCAAGTGGAGTTATAATGGTCGTTCACGCRTGCACAGTTTCAGGACGGGTCTGATTTATAACGGGAAACGTGCGTGTATGGCGTGCGCCAAGTTTATAAATCTCAATATTTTAGTACACTTTTTAGAAATGACGCAGATATTTATTGGGAAATTTACACAACGATTATAAATGAGGCCCCTGGGCACTACTGGGTCGTGCTTTGTGTGCGTGAGTGAGTGAGTATGAGTAGTCACTCTAGTCTGAACACTCATCCAGATCTCACTCTCCTCATAGTCTCATCATTCTGCGTTCAGTGTCATTTCTCACTGGAGTGTTAACAATGTACTCGCTTTGTCTGAATTCCATTGCAGACACTGAATCAAACTCCATTCTTTGCCACTCCCTCCTCTTCCACTTTATCCCTCATTTTTCTCTCTGTCCATCTCCTCTGAGGAGCCTTGGAGGCCCCTCCACTGCACTCCTATGGTAGTGTGCTGTGAAGGAGACTTATTTAGAGACTTTGAGTAGAGCTTTGTATTGCTCCCAGTGTTATCTTTTGCCTTAGTGGTGGGCTGTATAGCCAAGGTGCATTCCCCCTGGAGTTCACTGCTACTGTTCCACACAGAGAGAGAGAAAGAGAGTGAGAGAGAGAGAATCACAAGGGACTAGTGCCGAACCAACCCCCTCCCTCCCTTTACATGGCCACTCATTTCAATTCAAATCCTCTTTGTCTCTCCCGTCCTCTCCCACTCTCTTTGTGCTTTGATGCCGTTTGAAAGGAAACACAACACTCCCTCACATTAGAAGAGGTGCTCCAGTCTTTGAAGTCAGTGAGACTCTCCCTCGCGCCCTCTCCTTTTCTCCCCTCCTCCTTCCTTAGCGCCAAGCTAAAACAGTGAAATAGCGAGGTGCTCCCTGGGTTAGCTTCCCCAAGCGCAGCATGCCTAAGGTCAGCCTCTGTCAGAGCAAGCTTAGAGAGGAGCTCTCTGGCACAGAGCCTGGCTCACCCGACCATAATCCTCCCCTTGAACCCTTGGCCACGAGCTGCAATGCTGCTCTCAAGGGGAAAGGGGAGAGAGATGGAAAGGCGGAAGGAAAGGGGGGATGGAAAGGACAAAAACAAGGTAACAAAGGCCCAGAAATTAGCAGCTTAAGAGCTTAGCTGGCATTAGAGACACCTCATTTTCCAGTGAAACCACTGGGCTCCTCTAAACCAACAGGAGTTGAGTGGTGTGCCCTAAGAACAATGAGACTTTATTTCATTATTTATCTAGAGCTAGTTGACTCTATTTATTTATTTATTTAATCCATCGTTCCCACTGTCTCCCGATGCATTGAGATAAACAAGAAACGTTTAAGTAGGATATATAGCGAGTGTCTAGATTTTGAAGACGTATCGACAAGGCTGCTGTCAAAACATTAAAGTATGGCTTACAGAAACGTTGCTTCAAACGTCTCTCTTTCCTGCTAATTATCGACTTCGGAACAAGCCAGACGATATCGCAAACGAGCAGCTATAACCTAGGGAGACATTTTGTAGTTGATCAAACCACGTTGGTCAGCTATCAAGTTCACAAAGAGCCTGTCATCGATTTCAGAAGAGTTATTTTCAGGTAATCTATGGGAAAACACACATCCCAGTCTCGATATTTCTCTCTTTTCTTATTCCCAATGCTTCAACTTCCACGCCAAGTTTTCATTCCTTTACTGAAGTCTCAACTAAAGGATGCAGTAAAAAGGTGAAAAATAGTTGAGAGGAGAGAAGCTGAAGCACAGAGCGCCAGGCCGAAAAGTGAGCACAACCCTGGAGACATGGAGTTACTGTAGAGAGATACAGTACAAGTCAGAAGTTTGGATGTTTCTTAATTATTACGATGTTCTACATTGTAGAATAATAGTGAAGACATAAAAACTATGAAATAACACAAATGGAATCATATTTTATATTTGAGATTCTCCAATGTAGCCATCCTTTGCCTTGATGACAGCTTTGCACACTGTTGGCATTCTCTCAACCAGCTAAATTGGGGATCCTGAGTGGAGCAGCGCTCTAAGGCACTGCATCGCAGTGCTAGAGGTGTCACTACAGACCCGGGATCGATCCTGGGCTGTATCACAACCGGCCGTGATCGGGAGTCCCATAGGGCAGTGCACAATTGGCCCAGCTTCCTTAGGCGATGGTTTGGCCGGGGTAGGCCGTCACTGTAAATAAGAATTTGACTTGCCTATAAAGGTAAAATAAATACCATTTTAAAAGGTAACCTGGAATGCTTTGCAATTAACAGGTGTGTCTTGTTAAGTTATTTGGTGGAATTTATTTCCTTCTTAATACGTTTGAGCCAATCAGTTGTATTGTGACAAGGTAGGGGTGGTATACAGAAGATAGCCTTATTTGGTAAAAGACCAACTCCATATTATGGCGAGAACAGCACAAATAAGCAAAGAGAAATGACAGTCCGTCATTACTTTAAGACATGAAGGTCAGTCAATATGGAACATTTCAAGAACTTTGTGCAGTCGCAAAAACCATCAAGCGCTATGATGAAACAGGCTCTCATGAGGACCGCCACAGGAAAGGAAGACCCAGAGTTACCTCTGCTGCAGAGGATAAGTTCATTAGAGTTACCAGCCTCAGAAATTGCAGCCCAAATAAATGCTTCACAGAGTTCAAGTAACAGACACATCACAACATCAACTGTTCAGAGGAGACTGCGTGAATCAGGCCTTCATGGTCAAATTGCTACAAAGAAACCACTACTAAAGGACACCAAAAAGAAGAAGAGACTTGATTGGGCCAAGAAACAATAGCAATGGACATTAGACTGGTGGAAATCTGTCCTTTGGTCTGATGAGTCCAAATTTGAGATTATTGGTTCCAACCGTCTTTGTGAGACCCAGAGTAGGTGAACGTATGATCTCTGCATGTGTGGTTCCCACCGTGAAGCATGGAGGATGAGGTGTGATGGTGTGGGGGTGCTTTGCTGGTGACACTGCCATTGATTTATTTACAATTCAAGGCACACTTAACCAGCATGGCGACCACAGCATTCTGCAGCAATATGCCATCTCATCTGGTTTATGCCTAGTAGGACTATAATTTSAGTTTTTTCAACAGGACAATGACCCAACACACCTCCAGGATGTGTAAGGGCTATTTGACCACGAAGTAGAGTGATGGAGTGCTGCATCAGATGACCTGGCCTCCACAATCACCCAACCTCAACCCAATTGAGATGGTTTGGGATGAGTTGGACCGCAGAGTGAAGGAAAAGCAGCCAACAATTTCTCAGCATATGTGGGAATTCCTTAAAGACTGTTGGAAAAGCATTCCAGGTGAATCTGGTTGAGAAAATGCCAAGAGTGTACAATGCTGTCATCAAGGCAAAGGGTGGCTACTCAAAATATATTTTGATTTGTTTAACACTTTTTTGGCTACTACATGATTCCATATGTGTTATTTCGTAGTTTTGATGCCTTCACTATTATTCTACAATGTAGAAAATAGTAAAAATAAAGAAAAACCCTTGAATGAGTAGGTGTTCTAAAACTTCTGACTGGTACTGTAGATCAATGAAAAGAAGGGCAAGGAAAGTCAACAAAACACAGAAACCCTTCGCTGTTCTCTTTGCTTTTTCAGCGACTCAGAGTGCCTTTGGAGAAAGGGAGAGTTGGGAGAGTTCACAGTGAAGTCAAGGGAGGAGAGAGACAAAAGGAGGGAGGGAAGCGGTTCCAAAGACATTCAAAACGGCCTCTATTTATACTCTCTCAGAGAGGGCTTAGGCAGTTCTCTTTCTCCTCCTCTGTATTATTTTTGCTGCTCACGGACATTCAGTAACCTCCCCCTCTTCTCCTTCTGCTCATTCAACGCCATTCAGCCTGGAATGATACGGTAGCAGGGATTAAGACCAAAAAAAACTGCAAGAGGCTTAGCCACAGCATCCCTTGTACTCCCCAGTCCACTTCTCTTCTGTTGCTAAAAAAATAAATAAAACATTGTTTATGGTGAGACATGAGAGGGATGGAGGGAAGGAGACAGGGATAGAGGGATGTCCGGACACCGAGTCATGCTTCCTTTCGTGCCGATTAGTCTCAGCGGAAGTCATCGAAAGGTAAATGCTAAAGGTAACCGTAAAAGTTGAGGAAAGAGTTTAAGCTGCATAGAGATGGACATCATCAGGACACTTTAACTGAACCGCATATGTGCCACCTAGAGACCCACAACTCAGTTCCAAAGAGATGTGCATCTGCACACAAATATAGTACAAGCCCATCAGAGAGAGACCCCTCTGTTCCCTTGTCCTGCTGACAGCCTCATCCGTCCCCAACAGCCGTACACCTGTCCACCTGTCAGCTGGTCCAACTAACTTCCACCAAACGACAACAAAATCTTTGATGTTTGACCTTGTGCGGGATCCCACCCATCCCCCTCTAAAGGCTTTGTGACAGTGGAAGTCTTGGGTTGACAGTCTTGGGTTGACAAGTCTTTAGCTGTGTCAGTACWCAGCCCCAGTTATGTTGTCATCGGGCCCTGTCAGATTTGTTGCTAATCCCGTGGAATGAGTGTAACGGATGGAACAGAGGGTGCGATGTAGCGTATAGCACACTCCTTTTGCAAATCTGCCGACAGCTAATCCCGTTTCTCTAACAAATTGAGTGCATGGGAGAATGAGTTGTGTGACAACCACTTGCATTGCTTGCGTGTGTGTGTGTGTGTGCATCTGTGAAATATCTCAGTGTGTGCGTGCGTGTGTGTGTGTGTGTGTGTGTGTGTGTGTGTGTGTGTGTGTGTGTGTGTGTGTGTGTGTGTGTGTGTGTGTGTGTGTGTGGGTGTGAGAAAGTGTTGACTAGCTCTCATTTCCAGTTGACAGCACAAATTAACACCATATATACTTTCCCCTGACAGTTTAACATACACTGATTATACCAAACATTATGAACACCTTCCTAATATTGAGTTGTACCCCCCACCCCCCAATTCATCGGGGCATGGCCTCTACAAGGTGACAACAATGACAACAACACATCTGCCACGCTGATCCTCAACACGGGGACCCGTCAGGGGTGCGTGCTCAGTCCCTTCCTGTACTCCCTGTTCACCCATGACTGCATGGCCAAGCACGACTCCAACTCCATCATTAAGTTTGCAGACGACACAACAGTGGTAGGCCTGATCACCGACAATGATGAGACAGCCTATAGGGAGGAGGTCAGAGACCTGGCAGTGTGGTGCTAGGATAACAACCTCTCCCTCAATGTGATCAAGACAAATGAGATGATTGAGGACTACAGGAAAAGGAGGACCGAGCACGCCCCTATTCTCATTGACAGGGCTGTAGTGGAGCGGGTTGAAAGCTTCAAGTTCCTTGGTTCCACATCACCAACAATGGTCCAAACACACCAAGACAGTCGTGTAGAGGGCACGACAATGCCTATTCCTCTTCAGGAGACTGAAAAGATTTGGCATGGGTCCTCAGATTCTCACAAAGTTTTACAGCTGCACCATCGAGAGCATCCTGACTGGTTGCATCACCGCCTGGTATGGAAACTACTCGGCCTCTGACCGCAAGGCACTACAAAGGGTAGTGTTTACGTCCCAGTACATCACTTTGGCCAAGCTTCCTGCCACCCAGGACCTCTATACCAGGCGGTCAGAGGAAGGCCCAACAAATTGCCAAAGTCTCCAGCCACCCTAGTCATAGACTTTTCTCTCTGCTACCGCACAGCAAGCGGTACCGGAGCACCAAGTCTAGGTCCAAAAGGCTTCTTAACAGCTGCTACCCACAAGCCATAAGACTCCTGAACTATCACGTTTAGGTAAGACCCAGATGCAGACAGTGTAGAAGTAACAAGAGTTTTTTACAACCACAGGGGCAGGMAAACGATAGGTCAAGGCAGGCAGGGGTCAAAAATCCAGAACGGTGGGGTAAGGTACAAAATGGCAGGCATTCTCAGGGCAGGCAGAACGGTCAAAACCGGGAAGGACTAGAAAACAGGAGCAGGAAACTGGCAGAAGCAGGGGAACAAACGCTGGTAGGTTTTACGAACAAAACGAACTGGCAACAGACAAACAGAGAACACAGGTAAAAATACACAGGGGATAATGGGGAAGATGTGTGACACCTGGAGGGGGATGGAGACAATCACAAAGACAGGTGAAACAGATTAGGGTGTGACATGAACAGTTAATCAAATGGCTACCCGGACTATTTGCATTGCCCCCCCACCCACATTTTTACACTGCTGCTACTCTCTGTTCATTATCCATGCAGAGTCACTTTACCTCTACCTACATGTACATATTACCTCAATTACCTCGACTAACCGGTGCCCCCACACATTTACTCTGTACCGGTACCCCCTGTATATAGCCTCGCCACTGTTATTTATTTAAAATATATATATATATTACTTCAGTTTATTTTAGTAAGTACTTTAACACTTTTTTTWWWAAACTGCATTGTTGATTAAGGGCTTATAAGAAAGCATTTCACTGTAAGGTCTACACCCGTTGTATTTGGTGCATGTCACAAATAGCATTTGATTTGATTGGATTTTTGTTGATTTGATAGTCATAGTCTATATCCAGAGCAGCAACGTTCACACAGATGCATCTCATCTTTTGATACATCAAGACACTTTCCTGCCCCCCCCGAGAGCATCCACACTCACCCACATTCTCTAAAACGAATGACAAACTGAAAAACCCACCTACAGCTAAGATTTGATTCATCAAAAGACATATCTCTTGATGTGTGGGCTCTTCCTCTGTGAGCTCCTTTCATCAACACTCTTTTCTCTGTTCTTCTTTTCACCCGAGCTGTCTTCCTGTCTGTCCCAGCCTCCGCATCTCCGCTTTTTATTTGTGAATGCTAGATATTACCTGCCGAAGACGTTCACATAAGGAAACTCTATTTACCTAAGTCCCAGAGAGGGAAATGGTTTGATAACGAAGATGTTCTATTTCTGTCAGATCTGGACTGAGATCAGTGGCAGATTGACTCAGCGCGCTGTTCAGATCACAATCCAAATCTTAGAGCTGATGTGAGGCACATCATTAGACTATGTTTTCTCTCACCCGTGTGTGTGTGTGTGTGTGTGTGTGTGTGGACTGCTTGTAGGCGTGTGAGCATGCATTCCATTGTCTGCTAGTTTGCCTCAGAATTTGTTTGTGTAAATGCTGATAACGTGCATGGTGATTTTATGTTGTTATGTGCCACTTACAATCTGTGTGCATGTGGACACGCATACAGTGAGTGTGTGTAAATAGCAATGTTCATACATGATTGGCAGCCCTTCCTGCAGTCAAATGACCAAATCTCCCTCTAGTGGCCTCGTGGGTGGAATGTTACTCATATTTTTCATAATGAATAAACATTATTTTTTAAAACCTGCCGAAAATCCAGTGATTCTATGTCAAACGTTTTTGTTATTTCAGTCTTCTGTGGTGTATATAAAGTGTTATAGTGGGATGCAAACTCAAAATGGAATACATTTAAACTCTATATCTGACATGGTACAGGTGTCTAATTTTTTAAAAGCCCATAACCATGTGTGTGAGGTGTACGCTTTTGTTTCAAAGTAGATTTGTTTAAGACTACCAAGAAACACTGTGTGACACTGACTTAGCCCACTGCAGTAAAAGGTTTTAATGTATCCAGGGTGTAATTGCTCGTAAGCCTTTGAGCGATTATGTTTGTTAATGCAGATGTAAGCGAGGAACTGTGTTTTCGGCCGGTCGGTCTGTCTGTCTGTGTATACTTATTTATGCATAATCATGATGAAGATTATGCGCTCCCCGGTTCCCATCCGGAAAGCGGGCAGAGAAAAAGAGGAAGAAGGGGATAAAAAAGGATGGATGTGGATTGTGTGAGGAGGGCACTCCCCGGGGGCCAATAAACTCCCTTAATTAGGAGGAGCATAGTTAATTAAATCCCGTGCCCGACTAAATCAGAGGGAATCTTTGCCAGGGATCGCTGCTGACTCCTTGCCAAACTCCCCCCAGCCTTGCCCCAGTGAACCCAGCTCTTAATCAATCAATCAATCAAATGTATTTATAAAGCCCTTCTTACAGCAGCTGATATCACAAAGTGCTGTACAGAAACCCAGCCTAAAACCCCAAACAGCAAGCAATGCAGATGTAGAAGCACGGTGGCTAGGAAAAACTCCCTAGAATGGCCGGAGCCTAGGAAGAAACCTAGAGAGGAACCAGGCTATGAGGGGTGGCCAATCCTCTTCTGGCTGTGCCGGGTGGAGATTATAACAGAACATGGCCAAGATGTTCAGCAGGGTCAAATAATAATAATCACAGTGGTTGTAGAGGGTGCAACAGGTCAGCACCTCAGGAGTAAATTTCAGTTGGCTTTTCATAGCCGATCATTCAGAGTATCTCTATTCAGAGTATCTCTACCTCTCCTGCTGTCTCTAGAGAGTTGAAAACAGCTGGTCTGGGACAAGGTAGCACGTCCGGTGAACAGGTCAGGGTTCCATAGCCGCAGGTAGAACAGTTGAAACTGGAACATCAACACGACCAGGTGGACTGGGGACCACAAGGAGTCATCAGTCCAGGTAGTCCTGAGGCATGGTCCTAGGGCTCAGGTCCTCAGAGAGAGAGAAAGAAAAAGGAGCAAGAGAGAGAGAGCATACTTAAATTCACACAGGACACTGGATAAGACAGGAGAAATACTCCCGATATAACAGACTGACCCTAGCCCCCCGACACAAACTATTGCAGCATAAATACTGGAGGCTGAGACAGGAGGGGTCAGGAGACACTGTGTCCCCGTTCGACGATACCACCGGACAGGGCCAAACAGGTAGGATATAACCCCACCCACTTTGCCAAAGCACAGCCCTAACACCACTAGAGGGATATCTTCAACCACCAACTTACCATCCTGAGACAAGGCAGAGTGTAGCCCACAAAGATCTCCCCCATGGCACGAACCCAAGGGGTGGCGCCAACCCGGACAGGAAGATCACGTCAGTGACTCAACCCACTCAAGTGGCGCACCCCTCCTAGGGACGGCATGGAAGAGCACCAGTAAGCCAGTGACTCAGCCCCTGTAATAGGGTTTGAGGCAGAGAATCCCAGTGGAGAGAGGGGAACCGGCCAGGCAGAGACAGCAAGGGTGGTTCGTTGCTCGAGTGCCATTCCGTTCACCTTCACACTCCTGGGCCAGACTACACTCAATCATAGGACCTACTGAAGAGATGAGTCTTCAATAAAGACTTAAAGGTCGAGACCGAGTCTGCGTTTCTCACATGGCTAGCCAGACCAATCTATAAAAATGGAGCTCTGTAGGAGAAAGCCCTGCCTCCAGCTGTTTTCTTAGAAATTCTAGGGACAGTAAGGAGGCCTGCGTCCTTACTTACTTAATGTGACCATAGCGTACGTGTAGGTRTGTACGGCAGGACCAAATCAGAAAGATAGGTAGGAGCAAGCCCATGTAATGCTTTGTAGGTTAGCAGTAAAACCTTAAAATCAGCCCTAGCCTTAACAGGAAGCCAGTGTAGAGAGGCTAGCACTGGAGTAATATGATAATTTTTTTKGGTTCTAGTCAAGATTCTAGCAGCTGTGTTTAGCACTAACTGAAGTTTATTTAGTGCTTTATCCAGGTTGCCGGAAAGTAGAGCATTGCAGTACTCAAACCTAGAAGTGACAAAAGCATGGATACATTTTTCTGCATCATTTTTGGACAGAATGTTTCTGATTTTTGCAATGTTACGTAGATGGAAAAAAGCTGTGCTTAAAACAGTCTTGATATGTTCGTCAAAAGAGAGATCAGGGTCCAGAGTAACGCCGAGGTCTTTCTCAGTTTTATTTGAGACGACTGTACAAACATCAAGATTAAATGTCAGATTCAACAGAAGATCTCTTTGTTTCTTGGGACCTAGAACTAGCATCTCTGTTTTGTCCGAGTTTAAAAGTAGAACATTTGCCCCCATCCACTTCCTTATGTCTGAAACACAGGCTTCCATCAAATTCTTATTTACAATGACGGCCTACCGGGGAACAGTGGGTTAACTGCCTTGTTCAGGGGCAGAACGACAGATTTTTACCTTGTCAGTTTGGGGTTTTGATTCAGCAACCTTCGGGCACTAGCACAATGCTCTAACCACTAAGATAACTGTCAGAGGACAAACCATCTACAGAGATGGTTTCCAACAGATAAGATCTAAACCAGGCCAGAACTTGTCCATGTAGACCAATTTGGGTTTCCAATCTCTCCAAGAGAATGTGGTGATCGATGGTATCAAAAGCAGCACTAAGGACTAAGAGCATGAGGACAGATGCAGAGCCTCGGTCTGACGCCATTAAAAGGTATTTTACCACCTTCACAAGTGCAGTCTCAGTGCTATGATGGGGTCTAAAACCTGACTGAAGCGTTTCGTATACATTGTATGTCTTCAGGAAGGCAACAAGATTTTTCCCAAATTCTTGAGAGGAATGGGAGATTCGATATAGGCCGATAGTTTTTATATTTTCTTTATATTTTGGTGGATAGAGAGCCGTTTATTATGTTCAACATAGGATGGCCAAGCACAGGAAGCAGCTCTTTCAGTAGTTTAGTTGGAATAGGGTCCAGTATACAGCTTGAAGGTATAGAGGCCATGATTRTGATTACAGTCAAACGACCACCCCTCATCACTGTCAAACACTCCCTAAAACACTTCAGCGAGCAGGCCTTTATAATCGACCTGGCCGGGGTATCCTGGAATGATATTGACCTAATCCCGTCAGTAGAGGATGCCTGGTTATTCTTTAAAAGTGCYTTCCTCACCATCTTAAATAAGCATGATCCATTCAAAAAATGTAGAAGCAGGACCAGATATAGCCCTTGGTTCACCCCAGATCTGATTGCCCTTGACCAGCACAAAAACATCTTGTGGTGTACTGCGGCAGGTAGCCTAGTGGTTAGAGTGTTGGACTTGAAACTGAAAGGTTACAAGATCAAATCCCTGAGCTGACAAAGTACATATCTGTTGTTCTGCCCATTAACAAGGCAGTGTTGTTAATGGTGTGTGTTTTTCCTAGGCTGTCATTAAAAATAAGAATTTGTTCTTGCCTAGTTAAAATAACATTTGCACTGAATAGCTCCTGTGATATGCAACCTTTCAGAGAAGATAGGAACCAATATACACAGGCAGTTAGGAAAGCGAAGGCTAGCTTTTTCAAACAGAAATGTGCATCCTGTAGCACAAACTCAAAAAAGTTCTGGGACACTGTAAAGTCCATGGAGAATAAGAGCACCTCCTCCCAGCTGCCCACTGCACTGAGGCTAGGAAACACTGTCACCACCGATAAGTCCACTATAATTGAGAATTTCAATAAGCATTTTTCTATGGCTGGCCATGGTTTCCACCTGGCTACCCCTACCCCGGTCAACTGCCCGGCACCCCCCACAGCAACTCGCCCAAGCCTCCCCCATTTCTCCTTCACCCAAATCCAGATAGCTGATGTTCTGAAAGAGCTGCAAAATCTGGACCCCTACAAATCAGCCGGGCTAGACAATCTGCAACCCCTATTACTAGCCTGTTCAACCTCTCGTTTCGTTATCGTCTGAAGATTCCCAAAGATTGGAAAGCTGCCGCGATCATCCCCCTCTTCAAAGGGGAACACTCTAGACCCAAACTGCTACAGACCTTGATCTATCCTACCCTGCCTTTCTAAGGTCTTCGAAAGCCAAATTAACAAACAGATTACCGACCATTTCGAATCCCACCGTACCTTCTCCGCTAGTCAATCTGGTTTCAGAGCTGGTCATGGGTGCACCTCAGCCACGCTCAAGGTCCTAAACGATATCATAACCGCCATCGAGAAGAACATTACCGTGCAGCCTTATTCATCGACCTGGCCAAGGCTTTCGACTCTGTCAATCACCACATTCTTATCGGCAGACTAAACAGCCTTGGTTCTCAAATGACTGCCTCGCCTGGTTTACCAACTACTTCTCTGATAGAGTTCAGTTGTCAAATCGGAGGGCATGTTGTCTGGACCTCTGGCAGTCTCTATGGGGTGCCACAGGGTTCAATTCTTCGGGCCGACTCTCTTCTCTGTATAAATCAAGATGTCGCTCTTTCTGCTGGTGATTCTCTGATCCACCTCTACTCAGGGACACCATTCTGTATACATCTGGCCCTTCTTTGGACACTGTGTTAACTAACCTCAAGATGAGCTTCAATGCCATACAACTGTCCTTCCATTGCCTCCAACTGCTCTTAAATGCTAGTAAAACTAAATGCATTCTCTTCAACCGATCGCTGCCCGCACCTGCCCGCCCGTCCAGCATCATTACTCTGGACGGTTCTGACTTAGAATGTGTGGACAACTACAAATACCTCGTGTCTGGTTAGACTGTAAACTCTCCTTCCAGACTGATAATAAGCATCTCCAATCCAAAATTAAATCTAGAATCGGCTTCCATTTTCGCAACAAAGCATCCTTCACTCATGCTGCCAAACATACCCTCGTAAAACTGACCATCCTACCGATCCTTGACTTCGGCAATGTCATTTACAAATTAGCCTCCAACACTCTACTCAACAAATTGGATGCCGTCTATCACAGTGCCGTCCGTTTGTCACCAAAGCCCCATATACTCCCCACCATTGCGACCTGTATGCTCTCGTTGGCTGGCCCTCGCTTCATACTCGTCGACAAACCCACTGGCTCCAGGTCATCTACAAGTCTCTGCTAGGTAAAGCCCCGCCTTATCCAGCTCACTGGTCACCATAGCAGCACCCACCCGTAAGCATGCGCTCCAGCAGGTATATTTCACTGGTTACCCCCAAAGCCAATTCCTCTTTGGCCGCCTTTCCTTCCAGTTCTCTGCCGCAAATGATTGGAACGAACTGCAAAAATCACTGAAGATGGAGATATCTCCCTCACTACCTTTAAGCATCAGCTGTCAGAGCAGCTCACAGATCACTGCACCTGTACATAGCCCATCTGTAAATAGCCCATCCAACTACCTCATCCCCATACTGTATTTATTTATTTATTTATCTTGCTCCTTTGCACCCCAGTATCTCTACTTGCACATTCATCTTCTGCACATCAATCACTCCAGTSTTTAATTGGTATATTGAAATTACTTCGCCACCATGGCCTATTTATTGCCTTACCTCCCTTACCTTATCTTACCTCATTTGCACACACTGTATATATACTTTTTTTACTGTATTATTGACTGTATGTTTGTTATTCCATGTGTAACTCTGTGTTGTTGTTTGTGTCGAACTGCTTTGCTTTATTCTTGGCCAGGTTGCAGTTGTAAATGAGAACTTGTTCTCAACTAGCCTACCTGGTTAAATAAAGGTGAAAAAAAAACATTTTGGATTGTTCATATTTTCCTGAATTAAGTTGGAAAAATAGGATGATCGAGTAGCAGTGAGGGCTCTTCGGTACTGCACGGTACTGTCTTTCCAAGCTAGTCGGAAGACTTCCAGTTGGTGTAGCACCATTTCCGTTCCAATTTTCTGGAAGCTTGCTCAGAGCTTGGGTATTTTCTGTAAACCAGGGAGCTAGTTTCTTCTGACAAATGTTTTTTGTTTTTAGGGGTGCGACTGCATCTAGGGTATTACGCAAGGTTAAATTGAGTTCCTCAGTTAGGTGGTTAACTGATGTTTGTACTCTGACGTCCTGGCGTAGGTGGAGGGAGTCTGGAAGGGCATCTAGGAATCTTTGGGTTGTCCGAGAATTTGTAGCACGGCTTTTGATGAACCTTGGTTGGGGTCTGAGCAGATTATTTGTTGCGATTGCAAACGTATTAAAATGTTGGAAAAACATTAAGATCCACAACATTTATTCCACCGGACAAAACTAGGTCCAGAGTATGACTGTGGAAGTGAGTAGGTCCGGAGACATGTTGGACAAAACCCACTGAGTCGATGATGGCCCCGAAAGCCTTTTGGAGTGGGCCTGTGGACTTTTCCACGTGAATATTAAAGTCACCAAAAATTTGAATATTATCTGCCATGACTACAAGGTCCGATAGGAATTCAGGGAACTCAGTGAGGCCCAAGAGGCCTGTAAACAATAACTATAAAAAATGATTGAGTAGGCTGCATAAATTTCATGACTAAATGCTCAAAAGGTGAAAACGCAGTCAGATTTTTTTTTTTGTAAATTGAAATTTGCTATCGTGAATGTTAGCAACACCTCTGCCTTTGCGGGATGTGCAGGGGATATGGTCACTAGTGTAACCAGGAGGTGAGGCCTCATTTAACACAGTAAATTCATCAGGCTTAAGCCATGTTTCAGTCAGGCCAACCACATCAAGATTATGATCATTGACTATATCTGCCTTGGAAGTGAGGGATCTAACATTAAGTAGCCCTATTTTGAGATGTGAGATATCACAATCTCTTTCAATAATGACAGGAATGGAGGAGGTCTTTATTCCAATGAGATTGCTAAGGCGAACACCGCCATGTTTAGTTTTGCCCGTCCTAGATCGAGGCACAGACACGGTATCAATAKGGATAGCTGAGCTGACTACACTGACTGTGCTAGTGACAGACTCCACTAGACTGTCAGGCTGGCTAACAGCCTGCTGCCTGGCCTGCACCCTATCTCATTGTGGAGCTAGGGGAGTTAGAGCCCTGTCTACGTATGTTCGTAGATAAGATGAGAGCACCCCTCCARCTAGGATGGAGTCCGTCACTCCTCAGCAGGCCAGGCTCGGTCCTGTTTGTGGGTGAGTCCCCGAAAGTGGGCCAATTATCTCCAAATTCTATATTTTGTGAGGGGCAGAAAACAGTTTTCAACCAGCGATTGAGTTGTGAGACTCGATGCCAACACATCTTTCGAGCAGATTTACACGCTGAAGCTATGTTGCACTTGGTAACCCATGACTGTTTCATTCTAACATCGTTGGTGCCGATGTGGATAACAATATCCCTATACTCTCTACACTCTGCAGTTTTAGCCTTAGCCAGCACCATCTTCAGATTAGCCTTAACGTCGGTAGCCCTGCAAATATATAACGGTAATTAAAAAGTAAAAACCGTAAAGTTGGCAGGTAGCAAAGTAAGGTTAGCAACAAACAGCACAGCAGCACATAAACATGTCTACAAGTTGTGACCGGAAATGTCAGATCAGTCCTTGCTAAAACAGTCCTCCCAATTCAGTCCTCCCAGTTAGTGACCGCCAAGGTGCCACCCAGTCTGCCAACCAGAAAACCCCAAAGTAAGGACAGACACAGCTTAATACCCTCAGGTTGTGACCGTCCCGGTTCCTGCATCATATACTTTCCTTATATCCTTATACAGTGCATTCGGAAAGTATTCAGACCCCTGACATTTCCACAGTCTTGTTAACAGGTGTTGTTGTTGGTGTTGTGTGTGTTGTGTGTGTGGTGTGTGTGGTGTGTGTGTGGTGTTTGTGTGTCGTGTGTTGTGTGTGTGTGTGTGTGTCCTCCGCGGACGGTGAGCTAACGCAGCTAATATGATTAGCATGAGGTTGTAAAAGAACAAAAAAATCCCGGACACAAACATATCTGATAATGGCAGAAAGCTTAAATTCTTGCTAATCTAACTGCACTGTCCAATTTACAGTAGCATTACAGTGAAAAAATACCATGCTATTGTTGAGAGTGCGACAATTATGAACTTGAAAATGTATTAATTAAACCAAGTTAGGCACATTTGGGCAGTCTTGATACATCTTGAACAGATATGCAACGTTCATTGGATCAGTCTTAAACTTTGCGACATACCACTGCTGCCATCTAGTGGACAAAGCTAAATACGCGCTGGGCTAGTTAGAAATAATACATTTATGGCCTTCTCTTGCATTTCAAAGATGACGTACAAAAGTGTTTCCTTTCAAATGTTATCAATAATATGCATATCCTTGCTTCAGTCTGAGCTACAGGCAGTTAGATTTGGGTATGTCATTTTGGCGAAAATGAAAAAAAGGTTTCCGATCCTTAAGAGGGTAACTTTAAGTACAGCAAAATTCTAAGATTGATGAAGAAAACTATTGAATCAATCTTACACACAATACCCCATAAGACAAAGCAAAAGCAGGTTTTAGAAATTTCTGCAAAGAAAACCACAACAAAAAATATCAATTTACATAAGTACTCAGACTCTTTTACATCACTACTTTGTTGAAGGACCTTTTGCCAGTGATTACAGCCTTGCGTCTTCTTGGTATGACGCTACAAGCTGCACACCGTTATTTGGAGTTTCTCCCGTTCTTCTCCTCAGATATCTCCAAGCTCTGTCAGGTTGGATGGGGAGCGTTGCTGCACAGCTATTTTCAGGTCTCTCCAGAGATGTTTGATCGGGTTCAAGTCAGGGCTCTGGTTGGGCAATTCAAGGACATTCAGAGACTTGTACCGAAGCCACACCTGTGTTGTCTTGGCTGTGTGTTTAGGGTCGTTGTCCTGTTGGAAGGTGAACCTTCGCCCTAGTCTGAGGTCCTGAGAGCTCTGGTGCAGGTTTTCATCAAGGATCTCTCTGTACTTTGCGCTGTTCATCTTTCCCTTGAGTTCTGTCAGATTGACCATCAGGTTCTTGGTCACCTCCCTGAGCAAGGCCCTTCTCCCCCAATTGCTCAGTTTGGCCGACGGCCAGCTCCAGGAAGAGTCTTTGTGGTTCCAAACTTCTTCCATTTAAGAATGATGCAGGCCACTGTGTTCTTGGGGACCTTCAATGCTGCAGACATATTTTGGTATGCTTCCCCAGATCTGTGCCTCGACACAATCCTGTCTCGGAGCTCTACGGACAATTCCTTCGACCACATGGCTTGGTTTTTGCTCTGACATGCACTGTCAACTGTGGGACCTTATATAGACAGGTGTGTGCCTTTCCAAATCATGTCCAATCAATTGGATTTACCTTAAGTGTACTCCAATCAAGTTGTAGAAACATCTCAAGGATGATCAATGGAAACAGGATGCACCTGAGCTCAATTTCAAGTCTCATAGCAAAGGGTCTGAATACTTATGTAATATAATTTGCACACATTATTTTTCAACTGTTTTCGCTTTGTCATTATGGCCTATTGAGTGTAGATTGATGAGAGAACGTAACAAAATGTGGAAAAAGTCAAGGGGTCTGAATACTTTCCGAATGCACTGTATCTTAATTGAGGTATCTTAAGTCACTTTTTAAAACAAACCGAGGATTAGCCAGTGAAAACTGCCAAAGAAAGACTGTCTTTAGTGTCTTTAAACAGCATTGCAAATKATTCTGTCTCAAAGGATAGTTGATATCACTAGAGTTAAGAGGCGGGTGACTCAGAGCGAGAAGATGGAGTTTAAAATAAGTTAAAAGTGTTCAGAGAATGTTGGAATTCTCCCAGAGGGGCAAAGCGGCCAGTGTTTTGCAGTCGTGTCTCTCTACAAAACACACTGCTCGACCACACAGCAAAACAGAGACGTGGGAGAGAGCGCGGGATGGAGCTTTAAAATATACAGGAGATTGAATTGATTAAATGCTGAAAAGTGCAAGTAATTCTTCCATCTCTGGGAACACACACTGCACTCCCTCCATTATTCATGGCCCTRCATTTCTCTACTCTCTCTCTCTCTCTATCCCCCTCTCTCTTTCTATCACTCTCTCTCTTTCTCCCCTTCCTTCCCTCAGTCTTGCAGTTGGCTGTCGACAAGCGATGATGAATTGCGTGCAGTTTGGTGCCTGCATTTGTTCTGTCATTATTCAATTACAGCATCCAACAGAAATCAAGCATTTGGAAGTTATTGTACTTCTGCTCTTGCATTGTGATTATTCTCCATGATATACCTTATGTGATTGTCTACCGTTCAGCCTCCGAGTTTCTTGAGGACAACAACTGTATCTCTGTACTTTACAGTGGGTAACTTTATAAGGAAATATTTTGGTTGTATCGATAATGACAAAATTGCCACCATTACTGTTATGCAAAGAGAGTGGCTTTTCTATTGCCCTTTCAGGCTTACAACACAACCAGCTGTTCAGTAATAGCATCTTGCGTTACCTTTTCACATAGACAAATACAGCTCTGAACAAATACTCTTTACTATGCATTCTGTATGCCTCTCCTCACTCATCCTAGGCCTGAAGTAGACTTCAAATCAAATMAAATTGTATTTGTCACATGAGCTGAATACAACAGGTGTAGATCTKACCGTGAAATGCTTACTCACAAGCCCTTAACCAACAATGCAGTTCAAGCAATAAAGTTAGGAAAATATTTACTAAATAAACTAAAGTAAAAAATAAAATAAAAAGTATGCATAGATACTATGCGCTATACATAGATAATAAACAGTGAGTAACAGCAGTGTAAAAACAAAGAGGGGGGAGGGTCAATGTAAATTGTCCGGGTGGCCATTTGATTCATGTTCAGCAGTATTATGGCTTGGGGGTAGACGCTGTTAAGGAGCCTTTTGGACCTAGACTTTGCGCTCCGGTATCGCTTCCCGTGCGGTAGTAGAGAGAACAGTCAACAACTTGGGCGACTCGAGTCTTTGGCAATTTTGTGAGCCTTCTTCTGATACCGCCTGGTATAGAGGTCCTGGATGGCAGGAAGCTTGGCCCTAGCGATGTACTGGGTTGTGCGCACTACCCTCTGTAGAGCTTTACAGTCGGAATCTGGGCAGTTGCTATACTAGGCAGTGATGCAACCTGTCAGGATGCTCTCAATGGTGCAGCTGTAGAACTTTTTGAGGATCTGGGGACCCATGCCAAATCTTTCCAGTCTCCTGAGGGAGGAAAAGGCATTGGCGTGCCCTCTTCATGACCTTTAATTTTGTTTGGACCATGATAGTTTGTTGGTGATGTGGACACCAAGGAACTTGAAACTCTCAACCCGCTCTACTACAGCCCCGTCGACGTGAATGGGGGTGTGTTCGGCCCTCCTTTTCCTGTAATCCACAATCCTCTTCTTTGTATTGCTCACGTTGAGGGAGAGGTTGTTGTCCTGGCACCACACTGCCAGGTCTCTGACCTCCTCCCTATAGGCTGTCTCATTGTTGTCGGTGATCAGACTCACCAACGTTGTGTCATCAGCAAACTTAGTGATGGTGTYGGTCGTGCTTGGCCACACAGTCGTGGGTGAACAGGGAGTACAGGAGGGACTGAGCACACACCCCTGAGGGGCCCCTGTGTTGAGGATCAGCGTGGCAGATGTGTTGTTTTTTACCCTTGCCACCTGGGGGTGGCCCGTCAGGAAGCCCAGGATCCAGTTGCAGAGGAAGGTGTTTAGTCCCAAGGTCCTTAGCTTAATGATGAGTTTTGAGGGCACTATGGTGTTGAATGCTGAGCTGTAGTCAATGAACAGCATTCTCACATAGGTGTTCCTTTTGTCCAGGTGAGAAAGGGCAGTGTGGAGTGTGATTGAGATTGCGTCATCTGTGGATCTGTTGGGGCAGTATGTGAATTGGAGTGGGTCTAGGGTGTCCAGGAGGATGCTGTTATTGTGAGCCTTTCAAAGCACTTCATGGCTACCGACGTGAGTTCCACGGGCGGTAATCATTTAGGCAGGTTACCTTCGCTTCCTTGGGCACAGGAACTATGGTGTCTGCTTGAAACATGTAGGTATTACAGACTCGGTCAGGGAGAGGTTGAAAATGTCAGTGAAGACACTTGACAGTTGGTCCGCACATGCTTTGAGTACACTTCTTGGTAATCTGTCTGGCCCAGTGTCTTTGTGAATGTTGACCTGTTTAAAGGTTTTGTTCACATCGGCTACCGAGAGCTTTATCACACAGTCATCCAGAACAGCTGGTGCTCTCGTGCATGCTTCAGTGTTGCTTGCCTCGAAGCGAGCATAAAAGCCATTTAGCTCGTCTGGTAGGCTCGCGTCACTGGGTTTCCCTTTGTAGTCCGTAATAGTTTTCAAGCCCTGCCACATCTGACGAGCATCTGAGCCGGTGTAGTAGGATTCAATCTTAATCCTGTATTGACGCTTTGCTTGTTTGATGGTTCGTCTGAGGGCATAGCAGGATTTCTTATAAGCGTCCGGATTAGTCTCCCGCTCYTTGAAAGCGGCAGCTCTAGCCTTTAGCTCGATGCAAATGTTGCCTCTAATCCATGGCTTCTGTTTGGGATRTGTAGGTATGGTCACTGTGGGGACAATGTCATCGAKGCACTTATTGATGAAGCCGATGACTGATGTGGTGTACTCCTCAATGCCATCGGCATTGGTACTGGTACTTCCTGCTTTAGTTTTTGCTTGTAAGTAGGAACCAGGAGGATAGAATTGTGGTCAGATATGACAAATGGAGGGCGGGGGAAAGCTTTGTAAGCGTCTCTGTGTGTGGAGTTAAGGTGGTCTAGGTTTTTTTACCCTCTGGTTGCACATGTGGCATGCTGGTAGGAATTAGGTAAAACAGATTTAAGTTTACCTGCATTAAAGTCCCCGGCCACTAGGAGCGCCGCCTCTGGATGAGCATTTACTTCTTTGCTTATGGCCTCATACAGCTCGTTGAGTGCTGTCTTGGTGCCAGCATCGGTTTGTGGTGATAAATAGACGGCTACGGAAAATATAGATGAAAGTTCTCTTGGTAGATAGTGTGGTCTTCAGCTTATCATTAGGTACTCTACCTCAGGCGGGCAATACCTCAAGACTTAATATTAGACATCGCTCACCAGTTGTTATTAACAGATAGACACATATTACCACCCTCGTCTTACCGGACGTAGCAGTTCTGTCCTGCCGATGCACGGAAAACCCAGCCAACTGTATATTATCTGTGTCGTTGTTTATCCACGACTCGGTGAAACATAAGATATTACAGTTTTTAGTGTCCCGTTGGTAGGATAGTCTCGAACGGAGCTCATCCAGTTTATTCTCAAGTGATTGCATGTTGGCCAATAGAACGGATGGTAAAGGCGGGTTACCCACTCGCCAACAAATTCTTATAAGGCACCCCTATCTCCGCACCCTGTACCTCTGTCTTTTCTTCATGAAAATGACAGGGATTTGGGTCTGGTTTCTGAGAAACAGTATATCCTTTGCATCGGACTCATTAAAGAAAAATCTTTGTCTAGTTTGAGGTAAGTAATCGCTGTTCTGATATCCAGAAGCTCTTTTCAGTCATATGTGACGGTAGCAGCAACATTATGTACAAAATAAGTTACAAACAATGCGAAAAAACACACAAAATAGCACAGTTGGTTAGGAGCCCATAAAACGTCAATCATCGCCATTGTAACTACAAAACCTAATATAATTTACATTTAAGTCATTTAGCAGGCGCTGTTATCCAGAGCGACTTAAAGGAGCAATTATGGTTAAGTGCCTTGCTCAAGGGCACATCGGCTAATATTTCACCTTGTCGGCTCGGGGATTCAAACCAGCAATCTTTCTGTTCCTGGACCAACGCTCTTAACCGCTAGGCTACCTGTCGCCCTATGTCATGTATTTATAGGCTCCAGTTAAGACAACTATATCGTCTAAGACGATACAACAGCAGTACAACAACCACTAAACAATGTAGCTTTACATTTACAATGTCTGGGTTGGGTGATGGGGGAAAGGATCCATTAGAAGTGGTGGTAGTGCCACAGCTGGCATCCTAGTCCATGACCACCCACTGCTGTGGTAGAGATGTGCCCAGCTTAAATGTACATGGGGGATTTGTCTTAAGCCCGCAAGCAGACACATTGCAGGCCTGTGGGGGTTAATGGGGTTGAAGTGGGGACTCAAAACTCAAAGCGTTTAGATTATAACAACTCAGCTCTGATTGCTATGGGGAGATTAGTTCCCAAATGGGGGGGGGGTTGAGGTCTGTGGAAGTCCGATAGGGGGTGCTAGCCATGCTACTCTGTCTGGACCCTTGGTTGTGCAGCACGGGAATGAGTTGAGAGGTCTTTGGTGTTAAAGCTAAGAAGTGGATGGTTTGGTGATTATAAGGATAATTGGGGAAAACATCATTTGGTATAGCAAAGTACATGTCCTCGTCGATCACAAGGAGTGGTGTCTCATTGTAATGTCTGTTAGGTTGAGTGTGTGTTTGTGCGTGCGTGCTGCTCTATGCTTGTGTGTTCAAATATACTCGAGTGTGTGTGCATGTGTGCCTATATTCACATGCCTACACTCAAGTGGTATCTTCAAGCAGACAGACTCTGTTCCCTCTCTTCATCCCTGAAAAGTGGCTATACAAATAAAGAACATTTCCACTATCGTTAGTACAGTAGCTTGGGCTTCTAGATGTTTTCATGTTTCCCAAAGCGGGCCCGCCACTAGACCAGTTGTTTGAAGCTGTACATTTGTGGATAACAAGGCTCTTCGAGCATGTATTTATTTATCGAAAGAGACATTTTCTCTTTCTCCCTAACTTACGCCTCTCATGCTCTGGTAAGCCTGGTGTGATGTGTTAATGAGCCACTAATGAGTCCAGCTCAGTATGAATCTCACATGGAAATCTATTTCAGCATGAAACATGGAGCACAGAGGCGATTTAAACCCACCCCGGGTCTGGGAAGGCAAGGCGCTGCGAGTTGGGACATGAGAGAGAGAGAGTGTGTGTGTGTGTGTGGGGACCGGGGGAGTTAAAGTGTACAGTGTGTGCTTGTGCGTGTCTGTGCAGTGCAGTACTGTCTATGTATGGATGTATTGGCTGGTGTGAAGGTGATAGGCACTAGTGAGGCAAAGTAGGCCTGTAAATTCAATTGGAAACAAATGAGAATGAATCACCCACATAATAGCGCTCTTGTTCCTCTGCCCAATCCAGTCTGTGTGCCCTGCAGAGAGCCCTCACGCCCTGGGTCTCATAGCAGACAGAGCCCTTTATATGGAGGGTACATCTGGAGAGGTCACTACTTTGAGAGAGGTCACCACTTTGAGGTGACTACTTTGTCTTTAAAGTCTTTGAAGTCTATGTGTGAAGATGAAGGACAACTCTCCCTGTCTCTCTCTTTCTAGCTTCCTCTCTCCCTCCTTGTCTCTGCTCTCTCAGGTCCAATGGAATAATCCCGTGGCCTTCTCTCCCTATCTCTCTCTCTCTCCCCCTCTCATTCTCTCTGCTCTCTCTCGCTTACCCTCTCTCCCCCTTAAAGATGAGAGGCTGTCCTTCTCTTCAGCTGTTCTAAAGGGGTGGTCCGTTTAGTCTCTCCCAGCAGGTGTTCTGTTGCTCTTTACTCATCATTTTCACCACTCTTTTACCTTTGGGAGCCCTCTAATCAATTAACTCAATTTTCTATTGAAGTATCGTCTCTCTTTGAGTTCTGCTTGATCTGAATTTAAAAGTTATAAAGAGTGCATCTATCCTAGTCAAAGTTATGGTTCAAGTTTAGTATTGAACTTGGATGAATAAAAGAGTAGTCAATTTTATATTCCCATTGTGGCGTCGCTGTAAAGTTTAGGGGATATTAGACTGTGTTTCAGTGCTGAGAGTTGTCCCATTATGAACTGCTGGGAAGTCATCTTTGTTTCTCTTTTTCCTGTCTCCTTCACTTCTTGACCAAAATGCAGAGAAGGATTATCTGGGATTATCAGTTTTTCAATCCCACATTTCCCTGTTTTCGCCTCCTCCTTGACTTCTGGTTCACCACTGAAGCATAGACATTTGATTTACCCTTGTCTGGACAATGTTAATACTTATCCTGACACGTTATCGGAAAATCATTTTGATTCTGCTTTTAGCTACAGCTTGCAAACAGTAAATACTAGCTTTGTATCACTTCCCATCAGAAAAAACATATTTCGACAAACTTTATTTTGACAACCCAAACTTGAACTCAGTTCAATTTGAGATGCAATCGAACACCTGTCCGGGATTGAGTGCAGAGTGAGGTGTACAGTACTGCATTATGATCAAAGTGACAGTGGGCGAGGGGGCAGCTGGGGAATTGGAGCAGCAGAACAATGTCTCTTCTGCTACAAATCTGGGTCTCACCGTATGTGTGGGGGTGGTGTTAGAATAGTGATCTGTAAAGATTTGCTTCTATATTGAGGACACACGCAACACACACTTCACACGCCACATGCGAGCATTGCACACCATGCCATGGACACACGCAACATACACTTCACGCAATATTCATGGCGGTGTGGCACTTTGTGTTAGCGATACGCCATAGGTTCCACTCTCCTCGCTCTCCTCTGTAGCACGCTCAACGCTCCCATCATCAACGAGCAGAACCTGCTAAAAGCATCAGAGGCCATCAGTCTATCTGCCTCAGAGCCTGCTAATAGATGTACGTTCTTACACTCTGACCCACATGTACTCCAGTGGCGGTCAGTGCCGTTGAGGGAGGACGATTTATTTTTCATGAGCACGGCCTTATTTCAAATACAGCATGTTGGATGACTGTCATTCATATTCCATTCACCCAGTTCAATGTAACAGCGATAGTGTCACGATCGTCGTAGTGAGGAGACCAAGGCGCAGCGTGATGATAATACATCTTCTTTTTAATAACGAAGAAGACTGAACAAACTATACAAAATAACAAAACGAACATGACCGCTAAATGACACGAGTGCAGACATGCAACATCACATAGACAATAACCCACAAACCAAACTGGAAAATGGCAACCTAAATAGGATCCCCAATCAGAGACAACGATAAACAGCTGCCTCTGATTGGGAACCAATCTAGGCCACCATAGACCTACATATGCCTAGACTACACACACACACACCTAGACATACAAAAACCCTAGACAATACAAAACAATAATATCCACCCTCGTCACACCCTGACCTGACCAAAATAATACAGAAAACATAGAATACTAAGGTCAGGGCATGACAGATAGGTTTAGGCTACTACATGATAACCACATTTTCCCTATACCCATCATGAGGTTGCTACAACCTAGCTAGCCTATGAATTAAAGTTTACAATGTAGGTACACACAGGTCGAGAGACAAATTTGAGGCGACAGACAGTGACACATGGACAGTGACATTCAAAACTGCCTTGCACACTCTTGCCTGCATCTAGCTGAAATAGGGTGTAATCATTAGTCCATAAATTGCAAACAAGACTTTCTATTGGACAAATTCAGGTATGTTTATCCCCGTTTTGTTTCCGTTTGTTAGTCAACAGAATCGGCAGAATGAATGCACCCATGATCACACGTAACACAGTTCACTTTCATAGCAGCCACGTTGTATTCCTTCCTTCTATGCACTCTCCTCCTCTCACTTTGTCCCTTCACTTGTGGACTTCAATGCACAACACATCAGCTGTATGTAACCAGGCGAAAATACCTTTCCAAGCCAAACCGCTACTCACAGCCTACATCGTTGTCCCCATATTAGCTAAAGTAACGTCATAGTCAGCATAGCTAATAGAACTAACGTGTTAGTAAACCCGCTACAATCATGCAGTAACATTAGTGTACAGTCAGTAAACAGTTACACCAGCAGGCCCCGGCGGCAATAAATTAGTTATACCAAAGCTTACGTTAACTTGGAAGAGTTCCAGTGTTGTGTTGGATAGTCATAGCCAGCTAGCTAACATAGCATCCCTCTGTTTGAGCAGGGTGTTTCAGTAGACTAAACTAGCTAACTGCATTTGCTAGCTAAGTAAGTGATACTGAAAAAATGACAATCTCTCTTGCTTCTCCTTCATTTGAGGAAATGAATTTGTTCAAAACTGTTCAACTGTTGTCTTTCTCTCTCTTTGAGTCAACTACTCACCACATTTTATACACTGCAGTGCTATCTAGCTGTAGCTTATGCTTTCAGTACTAGATTAATTCTCTGATCCTTTGATTGGGTGGACAACATGCCAGTTCATGCTGCAAGAGCTCTGATAGGCTGGAGGACGTTCTCCGGAAGTTGTCATAATAATTGTGTAAGTCTATGGAAGGGCACCATGAGCCTCCTAGGTTTTGTATTGAAGTCAATGTACCCAGAGGAAGACGGAAGCTAGCTGTCCACTGGCTACACCATTGTGCTACCCTACAGAATGCTGATGAGGCTACTGCAGACCTTCTTAGAAAAAGAATGTGTTTTAATCAATTGTTTGGTGACGTGATTATATTTAGTATAGTTTTATCTAAAAAGGAAACCTTTTTAAATGTTTTACAATTTACATTTTTATGAAATTCACTGAGGAGGATGGTCCTCCCCTTCCTCCTCTGAGAAGCCTCCACTGATGCACTAACATGACAATGGAAAGATGCACAGGTTCAAAATAGATTTGTGTCTTTTCGTGTTGCCTGAACCCTTTCTTTCCGTAAAAAGATTGCAGTTACTATATAGTCTGAAAATACAACGGAACTCTGGTTTAATGAAATTTGGGTATTAACATTTGTTTTTAATCCCACTGTAAATCCTACTGTCATGCTTTAACTGAAGTTGAAATATGTACGTTTTTCAAAGCCTATATGCCAGTCTTACTTTCATTTTTTTTAAAGCTGAAAAATATCCAATGCTATTAAGAATGAATACCTATCGGAGGACAATAATGAACAGACCATGTGAAACCCAGAGACAATGCTAATTCAGGCCTGCTAAACCTCTCCATTAAGCCTTTTGAGGTCCTGACAGAGGGGTTAGCATTAGCAGGCCCTGGGTGTATTTATGGGCTCTCCCTGCGGATAATTGAATATCTGTCTTGTGGTCTGATTATGGTAATAGGTCCCCGTGGTACAGCCTGTGGATGTCCTTGTGATTACAACTGCGTTGGAGACTCACAGAGTGTGCAGAGGTACCGCAGCAGCAGCAGCACAGCTCACTGGTGTGTGAGGACTCCTGTGGGGGAGAGATACAGCTGATAAAGTCCTAACTTGAGCCTCATAGTAAAAGAGACGCAGGGTTTGTGGGCACTGCAGCTGGCCAAGGTCACAGGGAAGTATACTCTAGGAAGGTGTGTAGGAAAACTTTGACCAAGTGCGACTGTGAATGCCTATGTGTACCTGTGTAGAATTGAATAACGAACCTAGCTAGTKTTTACATCAAGTAATTGGAGGTGAGTACTCGGTGCAATATACACCAAGTGTACAAAACATTAGTAATAGCTTCCTAATATTGAGTTGCACCCCCTTTTGCCCTCAGAACAGCGTCGATATGTCAGTGCATGGACTCTACAAGGTGTTGAAAGGGTTCCACAGGGATGACGGACCACGATGACTCCAATGCTTTCTACAGTTGTGTCAAGTTAGCTGGATGTCCTTTGGGGAAACTGTTGAGCGTGAAAAACACAGCAGCGTTGCAGTTCTTGACACACTCAAACCAGTGTGCCTGGCACCTACTACCATACCCCATTCAAAGGCCCTTAAATCTTTTGTCTTGCCCATTCACCCTCTRAATGGCAGATATACACAATCCATGTCTTAATTGCCTCAATTAAAAGTCCTTCTTTATCCGGTATCCTCCCCTTCATCTACACTGACTGAAGTGGATTTAACAGGTGACGCCACTAAGAGATCTAGAGCAGATGTTCTGTACACTCAGTGTATCATTTCATTTATAATACGTTGAAGTATCTTTTGTCTCTCTGTGGTTGATCATTTTCCTTCTATTAGCAAGAGGCAAAAATCGCTGAAGCTGGAGACTTATATTTCCATCACTAACTTTAAACATCAGCTACCTGAGCAGCTAACCGATCGCTGCAGCTGTACATAGCCCAGCTGTAAATAGCCCACCCAATCTACAGTGCCTACCTCATCCCCATGTTGTTTTTATTTACTTTTCCGCTATTTTGCACACCAGTATTTCTACTTGCACATCACCATCTGCTCATCTATCACTCCCGTGTTAATTTGCTAAATTGTAATTACTTCGCTACTATGGCCTATTTATTGCCTTACCTCCGCACGCCATTTTCACACACTGTATATAGACAGTAATTTTTTTCTATTGCGTTATTGACTGTACGCTTGTTTATTCCATGTGTAACTCTGTGTTGTTGTTTGTGTCGCACTGCTTTGCTTTATCTTGGCCAGGTCGCAGTTGTAAATGAGAACTTGTTCTCAACTAGTTCACCTGGTTAAATAAAGTACATTCAGACTGGTTAAAGTCTGAATGTACTGTATGTCACCAGAGAACGCGTCCGAGCGAGCAAAACAGCGCCCCTCTGTCTCTGTTTGTGAATCTCATCTATCTGATGCTGTCTGGTCAAAAATAATATGATATTGTTGACGCCCATAGCATTGAATACAAGGGAAGCAAGCAAGCATTTGGACTCCCTTGATCATTTAAAAAAACAAATAGTAGACAATCAGTGCTGAGCTAAACTGAGCGAGCTCAACTGTTAAAGGTCTTGGCACACCAAAAGAAAGCATCAAGGGAAGCCAGTTTGAATTTGGCTTCACACAAGTCACATCACCCCAAAAGCCAAAGAATCTCAKTATGTTGTTGTCTTCCGGTGGCTAGCTAAATTAGCCATGGATGGAGATAGGGATTTGGACTTGTAGTTTTACTTAATTCTCCGTACTGGCCAATGATTATAACAGTGATTCTGATCCAACCATTAATTCATACATTGTGCCCCTGGCCTGAGGATGGAAGTTCAACATGTAGGTAGATGTAGTAGGCTGACCTGGCAAACTGAACGTGTGTACTGTATCATGACAGAATCATAGACCATTTAGGCAACATGAAAGAGGAGGATGGCATTTCTCTACAAGTAGTGTGAGTCAACATCTTTTTTCTACTTGCACGCACGCACGCACAGACACACACACACACACACACACACAGAAATCAGTACCATATTTAGCTTACGTTGATTAGACTTAATTGTTTTTGGTATCTTTTAGTTGTCACTGTATTAGACTAAGCATAGCTGATTAGGTGATGTTGAAATGGTGCTGGAATAGTGGARGCAGCGCCTGTTTTCTTTGCAACTTGCGGTAACTCTCCACGGTTCTAAATCAATAGTTGCTTAGTAGTTCAAAAATGTCAGAAACACTCATTTGCTTGACCCTGTTGTAGGTCATGTTATTGTTTGTTACATGCAATATGTTTTGTAGACTTCACCGGAGAGATGTTGCTCTCCGGTTTTGTGATGAAACAAAGGTGTGGTAGACTTTATTCTGCCACTGTGTGTTCTTATCATCTCGGCCTTTAGGCCTGTATATCACAGTGTCAAGGCATATGAACTAACAGGTTATAGAGCAAACAATGCAATTATCGCAACACATAGGTTGTAAAATAGCTTTTTATTCCTGGCTTGGCTGCCCAGGTGATTTTAAACACAGATTATAAGCCTTTGGCCCAACGGAGTGAGATCATGTCATCCTACCTATGGCAGTAATATGTGCACATGCACATGTGTGTGTGGTAGAGTGTGTGCCACTGCACACATGCATACATTCTCACTCTCACGTACAGTCGTGGCCAAAGGTTTTGAGAATGACACAAATATTAATTTTCACAAAGTCTGCTGCCTCAGTTTGTATGATGGCAATTTGCATATACTCCAGAATGTTATGAAGAGGGATTAGATGAATTGCAATTAATTGCAAAGTCCCTCTTTGCCATGCAAATTAACTGAATCCCCCAAAAACATTTCCACTGCATATCAGCCCTGYCACAAAAGGACCAGCTGACATCATGCCAGTGATTCTCTCGTTAACACAGGTGTGAGTGTTGACGAGGACAAGGCTGGAGATCACTCTGTCATGCTGATTGAGTTCGAATAACAGACTGGAAGCTTCAAAAGGAGGGTGGTGCTCGGAATCATTGTTCTTCCTCTGTCAAACATGGTTACCTGCAAGGAAACACGTGCCGTCATCATTGCTTTGCACAAAAAGGGCTTCACAGGCAAGGATATTGCTGCCAGTAAGATTGCACCTAAATCAATCATTTATCGGATTATCAAGAACTTCAAGGAGAGCGGTCCAATTGTTGTTAAGAAGGCTTCAGGGCGCCCAAGAAAGTCCAGCAAGCGCCAGGACCGTCTCCTAAAGTTGATTCAGCTACGGGATCGTGGCACTACTAGTACAGAGCTTGCTCAGGAATGGCAGCAGGCAGGTGTGAGTCCATCTGCACGCACAGTGAGACCGAAGACTTTTGGAGGATGGCCTGGTGTCAAGATGGGCAGTAAAGGAGCCACTTCTCTCCAGGAAAAACATCAGGGACAGACTGATATTCTGCAAAAGGTACAGGGAATGGACTGCTGAGGACTGGGGTAAAGTCATTTTCTCTGATGAATCCCCTTTGCGATTGTTTGTGTCATCCGGAAAAAAGCTTGTCTGGAGAAGACAAGGTGAGCGCTACCATCAGTCCTGTGTCATGCCAACAGTAAAGCATCCTGAGACCATTCATGTGTGGGGTTGCTTCTCAGCCAAGGGAGTGGGCTCACTCACAATTTTGCCTAAGAACAAAGCCATGAATTAAGAAGGGTACCAACACATCCTCCGAGAGCAACTTCTCCCAACCATCAAGGAACAGTTTGGTGACGAACAATGCCTTTTCCAATATGATGGAGCACCTTACCATAAGGCAAAAGTGATAACTAAGTGGCTCGGGGAACAAAACATCAATATTTTGGGTCCATGGCCAGGAAACTCCCCAGACCTTAATCTCATTGAGAACTTGTGGTCAATCCTCAAGAGGCGGGTGCACAAACAAAAACCCACAAATTCTGACAAACTCCAAGCATTGATTATGCAAGAATGGGCTGCCATCAGTCAGGATGTGGCCCAGATGTTAATTGACAGCATGCCAGGGCGGATTGCAGGTGGTCTTGAAAAAGAAGGGTCAACACTGCAAATATTGACTCATTGCATCAACTTCATGTAATTGTCAATAAAAGCCTTTGACACTTATGAAATGCTTGTAATTATACTTCAGCATTCCATAGTAACATCTGACAAAAATATCTAAAGACACTGAGGCAGCAGACTTTGTGAAAATGTATATTTGTGTCATTCTCAAAAGTTTTGGCCACAACTGTACACACATGGCACACACACACACACACACACACACACCACATGTGCTCGGAGACCGCTGTGCTCTTTTTGAGCTTAAATGCCTGCATCATGTGACAGGCCCTGGAGTCACCAGCTCTCAAATAAAGTGTGTCTGTATGTTTTGTGAATCTCTGACTGTGTGTGTTTTTCTCTGTGTGTGTATTTCGATCTGTGTGGGTGTGTATTTCTATGTGTGAGCGTGTGTATGTGTGTTCTGTGCGGTATGAGCAATTGTGTGTGTGCCTGTGCCCTGTACGGCCCTTCCTTGCTCCCTGTTGTGTAAAAGCCGAGCGTGATGAGTAACCTTGCCTAAGACCTGAAAACGGGTGTTAGCTCCCTAAGTCAATGCCTAGAGCTTTAGCTCAGAGGGTTAAATCAGTCTACATTTCAGAAAGAAAGAAAAAAAGACTAGAGCGTTGGTAAAAGATGAATAGAACTACACTAGTCTAGCCATTTCTCCCCTCAGCTTGGCTCCATGACTCATTTCGGGGCATTAAAGAGCGCGGAGCGACCGGCTGACATAGGATGCAAACAGCAGGAAAACAATAAAAGAGCCTTGTTAAGAGTTGTATTACCATTTTCTCCTCTGCAGACTGGAGAATATCACACCGTGTGCCCGAGTCTCCATAATGGAGCTGAAATAGTGCCGTTTCCCCCCCTGACACCTTAAAAAGACTTTGAGCCATTTTGAATCCCATCAAAACCACCATGATATTATTGATCGTCTTCATAGCAAGACAAGGGGAAAAAGAACAAGTCAAGGGAGAGAATTTGAGGTTTGTGCACACAAAACCGAGGCCCACTTTTGTTTCCAACCCTGTCTTTTTCCTTGTAGATTTGTAGGGGTCATATATCCAGTAACCTCTCTCTGTTCTTTTGTTGAAAGATTTAAATGACTAGCTAGCCCATGACTGAACRGATACTATTTCCAAAGCCATTCATCATAATGGAGTAGTACTTGTGAGGGGGAGATTCCAGAGGAGATGTTGAAGTCGGAAGTTTACATACACCTTAGCCAAATAAATTTAAACTCAGTTWTTCACAATTCCTGACATTTAATCMGAGTAAAAAATCCCTGTCTTAGGTCAGTTAGGATCACCACTTTATTTTAAGAATGTGAAATGTCAGAATAACAGTAGAGAGAATGATTTCTTTCAGCTTTTATTTCTTTCATCACATTCCCAGTGGGTCAGAAGTTAGTATTTGGTAGCATTGCCTTTAAATTGTTTAACTTGGGTCAAACGTTTTGGGTAGTCTTCCACAAGCTACCCACAATAAGTTGGCCCATTCCTCCTGACAGAGCAGGTGTAACTGAGTCAGGTTTGTAGGCCTCCTTGCTCACACACGCTTTTTCAGTTCTGCCCACAAATGTTCTATGGGATTGAGGTCAGGGCTTTGTGATGGCCACTCCAATACCTTGACTTTGTTGTCCTTAAAACTTCTTCTTAATAGGGGGCGCTATTTTCACTTTGGGAAAAAATCATGCCCAAATTAAATGGCCTCGTACTCTGTTCTAGATCATACAATATGCATATTATTATTACTATTGGATAGAAAACACTCTGAAGTTTCTAAAACTGTTTGARTTATATCTGTGAGTAAAACAGAACTCATTTGGCAGCAAACTTCCAAACAGGAAGTGAAAATTCTGAAAATGGGGCTCTGTGTCAGGGCCTGCCTATTCAACTGTCTTATATTTATGGATCTGTATGCACTTCATACGCCTTCCACTAGATGTCAACAGGCAGTAGAATGTTGAATGGGGTTTCTAGCTTGATGTGAGACCGAATGAGAGCTTTTGGAGTGACAGGTCCGCCTTATTGGCAGTATTCAACTGCGCACCAGGGAACCCCACATTGTCTTCTGAAATGCGTTAGGTATACACGACGAAATGCTCCGGCTCGGACTTTATTGGATACATATGAGAAAAACATCATAAAGATGGATTTTCAACTGAGTTTGACCAGTTTATTCAACGTTTATTGTGAATTTTGGATTTTTTTGTTCCATGCGCCAAGAGTTCTTGGACATGTGCGCTCCACATGGCTAGCCAAAGTTGCTAATTCGACAGAAGAAATGGACATTCTAAAACAAAACAACGATTTATTCTGGAACTAGGACTCCTTGCACTACATTCTGATGGAAGATCATCAAAGGTAAGAGAATATTTATGATGTTATTTCGTATTTTTGTGGTTAATGTTGGCTCCAACAAGGCGGAGAATTGSTGRGCGCTGTCTCACAATATTGCATGCTGTACGTTGTACTAAAGTWATTTTTTTAAATCTAACACRGCGGTTGCATTAAGAACCAGTGTATCTTTCATTTGCTGTACAACATGTATTTTTTTGTAAAGTTTATGATGAGTTTTTTGGTTAGATTACGTGACTGTCCAAAATTTCTCCGGACAATTTGGTGCATTATGGCTACGTATTCACAATGTAAAACCACGATTTGTAGCTCTAAATATGCACATTTTCGAACAAAACATAAATGTATTGTATAACATGATGTTATAAGACTGTCATCTGATGAAGTTGTTCAAAGGTTAGTGATTAATTTTATCTCTATTTGTGGGTTTTGTGAAAGCTATGTTGGCGGTGAAAACATGGTGAAAACATGGCATTGTGTGTTTTGGCTATTGTGGTGAGCTAATATAAATATATATTGCGTTTTCGCTGTAAAACATTTTGAAATCGGAAATGATGGCTGGATTCACAAGATGTTTATCTTTCATTTGCTGTATTGGACTTGTGGTTTCATGAAATTATATTATATGATATCCCTGTGGCGCTAGGCTAGGCTATGCTAGTCAGCTTTTTTGATGAGGAGGATCCCGGATCCGGGAGGGTGAAGCGGTAGACAGTTATATTTTGGTTTCATCAGACCAGAGGACATTTCTCCAAAGAGTACGATCTTTGTCCCCATGTGTAGTTGCAAACCATAGTCTGGCTTTTTTATGGCGTTTTTTGGAGCAGTGGCTTCTTCCTTGCTGAGTGGCCTTTCAGATTATGTCGATATAGGACTTGTTTTACTGTGGATATAGATACTTTTGTACCTGTTTCCTCCAGCATTTTCACAAGGTCCTTTGCTGTTGTTCTGGGATTGATTTGCACTTTTCGCACCAAAGTACGTTCATCTCTAGGAGACCGAACGCGTCTCCTTCCTGAGCGGTATGATGGCTGCGTGGTCCCGTTTGGAAATTGCTCCAAAGGATGAACCAGACTTGTGTAGATCTACCATTTTCTTTCTGAGGTCTTGGCTGATTTCTTTTGATTTCCACATGATGTCAAGCAAAGAGGCACTGAGTTTGAAGGTAGGCCTTGAAATACATCCACAGGTACACATCCAATTGACTCAAACGATGTCAATTAGCCTATCAGAAGCTTCTAAAGCCATGACATCATTTTCTGGAATTTTCCAAGCTGTTTAAAGGCACAGTCAACTTAGTGTATGTAAACTTCTGACCCACTGGAATTGTGATGCAGTGAATTATATTTAAAATAATCTGTCTGTAAACAATTGTTGGAAAAATTACTTGTGTCATGMACAAAGTAGATGTCCTAGCCAACTTGCCAAAAATAGAGTTTGTTAACAAGAAATTTGGGGAGTGGTTGAAAAACAAGTTTTAATGACTCCAACCTGAGTGTATGTAAACTTCCTAATTCAACTGTAGCTTGTAGATGGAGATCTTTGTTATTACTGTTATCCCAACACAGGGATTGTTGTTATTTTCCATGCAGTGGGGAATAGTGGGGAGAAAATGGGATTCCTTTTTGGTGCTTTTCCCTCTTTCCCCCCCCATTCCAGAAGACGTGGAATGGGAACAATCTTCCTTTGCGTTCACGGAGGTCAGCAGGGACATGGACAAACAGGGAGGAGAAAGAAGAGTGGGAGGGGAGACGAGGATGGCATACGTACTGATGTCGAGAGATTTCAGGTAAGGGCGTAACCTCCTTGATTCGGTCACGGTAACGTTTAAGCAACGTTATCTCGCCAGCACAGACTGTTAGAGTCCAGCAAGGATATTAGCTCCACATTAGCAGGACTGAGACAGTTGGACACACTTGTTGAAAAAGTCCTCTTAGGAGTAGCTTTGCTCTCCCTGTGCGTGTGCATGTGTGTGTTGTGCGCATGTGCATATGTGTCCGTGACCAAAGGTCTCATGCATGCCAAATGAAACTAAGGGAGCATTTGGACATCAATGCCCACTCCAGAAATTGTGCATCCCCAGCACTGTCTGTGCGTATGTATCTATTTGTATGTGAGAGATATAGAGCGAGCCTGGGAAGGGGTGTGGGCGTACGGGCCAGGGAGGATGTATATATTTAGCCCTCTGCATGTTTTACCTCCTCAGGTCAGCTCACAGGGGGCCCGGTAGGGCGGATGGATTAAAGTTACCGTTGAGTTTGATACATGATTTATGCATATCCTGCCCACCATGCAACGCACCAGGCCAGTTACTCAGTCTCCAGTGACTGAGCACTCTGCAATTAGATCCAAACGCTCCCTTATTTAGGGATTAAGGTGAGTGGAGGTGAACTAGGATGAAGTATGTACACTGTACGGATCCAAATAGATTATAAATCATGGATTTCGCCAGCACCAGGAGTATCACTTTGTTGTTGTGTGCTAAATCCGTTAAATAGATTAAGTGATGATGGGGAAAGTTTGCCCAGGGAAGCTGGGTGGTGATGACTGTGTATGCATGATGATATTGGGTGCATGTGTGAGCAGGGGTAGAGAGAGTAGGCCTGTGCGTTTATTGCAGTTTGTGTCAGTGGGTGATTCCGTGGGTGATTTTTGGCAGTGTGATTAGATATATATATATGTGTGTGTGTGTGTGTGTGTGTGTGTGTGTGTGTGTGTGTGTGTGTGAGAGTGTGAGTGTGAGTGTGTGTGAAAGAGCATTTATGGGTGTGAGTAGTGTCCCACTGGGCACACACTGCTTGAATCAATGTTGTTTCCAAGTCATTTCAATGAAATTACAATGAACAAACATGGAATAGATGTTGAATTGACGTCTGTGCCCAGTGGGTTGTGTGATAGTGTGTGTGCACCATCCTCCCAGTCATTGGCGGCCGAGACAGGTTCATCTCACCCACATGAACAGATGCCATAGGGACAGACGGACACAGTGCCAACCTGACACTGGGCATCGGTGCTGGGCAAGGGTAACCTTCCTAGTTTACCCCTAGTCCTGCCTGCCAGGAGGGGAGCTGTGCCATTGAGCGGCTTCCCCCTCCCCTCCTCCACCCACCCACCCAATTTACCCTGAACCCAGCTGCCAGAGTGCATAAGCCAGCGATAGAGGGAGAGAGAGCTAAAGAGAGAGAGATGGAGTGTGTGTGTGTGTGGGGGGGGGGGGGGGGTCAGAGAGTGAGAGAGAGATACAAAGTCGGATTTTGAGAGAGGGGGTTGGGGGAGAGAGAGTAATAGAACATGGAGATTGAAACAGTGAGATCCAAATTAGAGAGAGACAGGGGTGTAGTGTGAGAGATAAGCAGCATGTTATTATGCACACCTGTTTAAAATGGTATGCACGTGTTCAGTGTGTGATATTGGAAATATGTATCTGATTGGATGTGCATATCTTAATTGGCAGGCCCTCATTGGTTGTTGGCCAGGGTATTCAAGTGTGCTAACTTTGAGGGGGTGCAGATGGACTCGGCTATGTTGTATCCGCTGTCATGTCGGAGACCATCTTTGTGACTGTAGAGTTTCTCTTTGCAATAAAGGGTATATAGAGAGAGAAGAAGAGAGAAAAGTGGAAAAAGGGAAATGTTTGCAGCATCAGTAACACCCTCGTAGGTTTGCATGCAGGGCCTTCTCATGATTGTGTCTCATTGGCAACCACAACTGGGCTCGGCTACTGTAAGTGTAGCAGCAAATTGTGGGCCAAAAAACTGCTGTCAAAGAATAACCCTGATTATTACACCACCAGTCACGATCCGCAGAAGGTGAGCCAGGAAATTCTTACTCAAAATGAACAATAGGCCCATAGGGCTGCCATCCACAGTAACCACAGACCATCCAAACTGCACGGATCCAAACCACTTTCGATAAGTGCCTATGTCTCATTGCGAGAAGGATATTACTCACATCTCTTTCTCTATCCTAAAACACACTTTTCAGACCAGAGTATGTGTCCATAGACTAATCATAATAACCAGAGACTACCACGTATGTTTAAACATTGCACATCACAAATTGTCATCCATTCCCATTAAACCGACTAGATGTGGACATAACCGGCTTATGTAGCAAAATTTGAAACTGTGTTTTTTTTACATTGGATTAAAGTAGGGACTCAGAGCTAGAAAATAGTATATCATACACTGCAGTTGAGGAACCATGAGAAAGTAATTCTGCTTTGAAAGTTGATGAACTTGTAACCTCACTTTTGAGAAAATGGCCCTTGAATGGTTTGATACACCTACTGGAAAGCTCTTTTTTGTCTACACCCATTCAACATCGTTCACACCCTCTAAAGCCTTATCCCCACCCATCTCTTTAAGAATTCACATGTGAGGCCATGTACTAAACAACAAAAGATTTCAAGACTAAAGGCTGGTTTATACTACGGGTGTGTTCGTCCATTTAATCTGGAGTGCCAGTGTGCTCTGAGCGTTTGTAAACTCAGAGCTTTGTCAGATTGTACGTTTGTAAATTCAAAGCGTTTCGCTCTCGTAGCGTTCAGAGCGCACACTGGTCACTCTGGCCGAGGAGTAGGGTTGATACGAACGTTCTGACCTAACAACAGCAGTCAATCATCCAAGCTAACTGACTAACGTTGGCTAGCTTACAAGCTACTTCCAGACACATAATGAGAGAACACCCCACTCTAACCATTTTACTCACCCTAGCAGAGCTGGTTAGGCTGTTTTTATGTTATCCAGAGCGTTGGTGACTGCAACTATGCTTCTGGCAACAATTTTATTATGCTTTTTTGCCAACGTTCGTAAATTCGTCAGTTATTCTGTGCTTTGGCACACTCAGACAAGGGTGTTCTGAAATCGGAGTAGATAGCCAGAGCAAATCTACCAGCAACTTCTATCGACAGTTGTCGCAGTGACATCATGAACATTCTATTGAAATGTTTACATGCATAGTGGAGTCTTGTTTAGCTAGCTAGCTAAACAGTGAACCATAATCCCAACTCAACGTTACTACCCTGCATGAATCTGCAGGTAGCTAACCAATCAGGTTCAATGTTAGCTAGCTAACATTAGGCTATAACTAGCAATGCAAATGGCTCTGAGATATGAATAATACTACTACACAGATCATACATGTAACACTAGCTAGCGAGCCAGCCAGCTAACACTAGCTAGCTAGCTAACAGTACACTTTAACTTGTAATGAAAATGACTTTCTGACAAAATTAGAAACGTATAATATTTCAAAATGATGCTAGATACTCTCTCTTACATGTAGACATGGATTTAAGCTTCTCCCTCTCTGTCATGGATGCCATGGTTGCTCTTAGTTTGAAGAACTCGTMATTTAAATTTTTTATTCATATTGACAGATGGCGTGCAAGTTTGTTATTAAGGCACATGAAAGTTCACATGTTACAGTGGGCACTTCCGCCAAAAAACACGTTGATAAAAAAACTAAAGTTTACATTCAAATGGCTCTCCTGTGAAGTAGTGACGCGCGACATAAAGTGCGCCTAGTTTCCTGAAACGAGTCACATATAAAAATGGAGCTAATTCCCATTGTACAGTAAAGTAGCTCTTTCCTGGAATAATACTATCTCCAACAGTGGTGTAGTGGTGCCTGGAGAAGTGGGTATACTCTAATTTGCCCAAAATTTCCCAAATGGCCCATGAAGGAAAGGCGCCCTGTGTAAAAAGTTATATGACAAACAGTGACATGTACTCTGAATGACCTAAAGTTATAAATCACATATTGGTCTTTCACGGGGAGAATTCCCGTGCTACAGACGGCTATATCGGTCTCCTAATACAGGACTAGTAAAGGCTCAGTGCACTGCTTTTGTGAATATATTTTTTTTAATAAATCGTTGATTTAAAATATATATATGATTTTTCATGGGGTGCTGCTATCAGAGATCAAGGTAAGACCCAGATGCAGACTGTCAAAGTAACTATGTTTAATGTTCCAACAGAGGCAAGTTGTAGACAGGTCAAGGCAGGCAGAGGTCGGTAATCCAGAGGGAGGCAGAGGTACCGGTCGGCAGGCAGGCTCAGGGTCGTGGGCAGGCAGAGTGGTCAGGCAGGCGGGCTCAGAGACAGGACAGGCAAGGGTCAAGATGGGGAGAAATAGCAAAAAGAGAATAGAAGCAGGAGTACGGGAAAATACGCTGGTTGACTTGAAAAACATATAAGATGAACTGGTAACGAACAGACAGAGAACACAGGTAAAAATACACAGGGGATAATGGGGAAGAGGGGCGACACCTGGAAAGGGGGGTGGAGACAGGCACAAGGACAGGTGAAACAGATCAGGGCGTGACAGCTGCAGCACCTTCAGCACCCTTACTTCCCGTGTCTATGCTAGCACTGTTGTTTGGTTAGCGGTGTTTATGTAGCACACATGAGATGGAGTTTACATAACAAATGGCTACTGGATTGATGCAAACAATCATGATATAATTCTGCCAGGTAGGAAGACTACTTTGTAGCTAGTTAACATTTAATTGCAAAACGTTTTTGGGAAAGCCTTTCCATCTACCAGAAGAGGATTTGGCCTATCATTAGCACCACTATATTTTTTTCCTGTTCCTTAATTGTTTGAAACCTGGACGTTTTACTTCATATTATGAGGCATTTCTTACCTTTCATCAAAGTAGCAAAGTCATAATCTGACCATTGAAATGTTGATGGAAATATATTTTATCATCACATGTTTTTCTTTTCAACTTTCTTTCATTGTCTAGCAGCCATGATAGTTGTTGCATCTTTAGATCTCCACCCTTTTTAAACATTTCTAACGGATATTTCCATCTCTGTCCATGAAACCACTCACATGTAAGGTTTGCATTTTAGAATTTGGAACATCCCACTGGTCCAGATTGGCCCGGACAGGAGTCTTCTCTTCTGACCCTCCAGCTGTGACCCATATTTCCCAGTGTATCTGTTGGTCAAAAGACCCATCCCATCTGGGCCCCCGAGCTCACGAACTCAGGACGCAAATAACCCCACTATAATATACATGCAGCGGCTCAGCATTAATATATGAAATCATTTGTCGTGTGAATCCAGAGATCTATAATCTCTGTGGTTGGTCTAGTGGAATGAACAGAACTGCTGCTGCTGTTTTCAGGGGAAAAGAGCGCTACTATTAAGACAAAGAGGCTAAATGGAGCTACCATCCCCCTACCCCCTCAGCCGTCACACATGTATGTGTGCGTACACATGCACATATGCACATACACACTTACATAAATGTGAAGTAAGAGCACAAGTGCAAGGCACTAGGATAATGTAGTGTAATGACAGACACTGCACTGTAATCTGGTGTGTGTGTGTGTGTGTGTGTGTGTGTGTGTGTGTGTGTGTGTGGTGTGCACTGTGGTCCCCACTTATCAAATTACATATCAAATTGTCACCTCGTCTGTATCGCTACCGCAGTGTGTGCGTTCATTTTGTTGTTGGAGACCCCCTCCTTCCTTCTTATCCATATATAGTTGGGCGTGTGAAGCATCTCTGCGTGTCCTTGGCCTGATGGGGGTTCAGCTGGTGTGTTTGTGTTTTGTGTCGTGTGGTATAGCCTTTAATGGAGCCAAGCGTCGCGTTACCCGTCTCCGTTGTAGGTGATTGTGTACTCGTGGGCAAAAAAGGCAATTAGTGTGCGACTGGTCAGTATTTGAGAGCATTTCAATTTCCCAGTGTGCGCCTGTGTGTCCTTTTCAGTCTGTGTAAATGGTGAATGGCGTGTCTGTGACGCGTCCATCCAGACAGGAAATGGTCAGGTCTGGGCAGCGGCGGCTCTGGCCCAACGTGACAGAGCACAGCACGGTAACTTCCTGCGTCTGCCTATCGTACGGACATCATCACCGCCCGCCAAGCTCGCCGCATAATCACATCAGCAGCTGTAATAGGGGGAAGAGAGAGTGACAAATCTCGTTACAGATGCAGACTCAGTCTGTTTTTATGTAGCTGGCCTCTTATTTATTTCCCTCAATGAAGATTCATGTTTTGCTGTGGGAGAAGTAATGTGATAAGCGGCCGGGGGCTGTGCTGACGCTGGCTCGAGGGACAGAACACAGTTGTTGTCCAGCTTGTTCATTCAGAATGCCGCAGAGGGTGACGTCACCTCTCGCTCTTTGCCTCTTTCTCATACGTCTTAGTCAGTGTATGGTGTCAGTGTGTGTGGGCATTATGACCAATGCCTCCTTCATGGTGAGTGTTGAAGAGGCTGGAATGAAGGATAATAGCTCTCTTTACACACTGTAACAATTTGGTTTCGTTTCAAAACTTTGGAAAGCACATAGTCGTAGAAGTAGTGCTGGACTCATCGCTGGATCAGCACTCCTACAGGGAAACAGAGTCAGGTCCAATAAATATATGCCGAACAAAAATATAAACACAACATGTAAAGTGTTGGTCCCATGTTTCATGAGCTGAAATAAAAGATCCCCAAAATGTTCCATACGTAAAAAAAGCGTATTTTTTTCAAATTTTGTGCTCAAATTTGTTTACATCCCTGTTTAGTGAGCGTTTCTTCTTTGCCAAGATAATCCATCCACCTGACAGGTGTGGCATATTAAGAAGCTGAATAAACAGCATGATCATTACACAGGTGCAGCTTGTGCTGGGGACAATAAAAGGTCACTCTAAAATGTGCAGTTTTGCCATACAACACAATGCCACAGTTTTGAGGGAGCATGCAATTGGCATGCTGACTGCAGGATTGTCCACCAGAGCTGTTACCAGATAATGTAATGTTAATTTCCCTAGCATAAGCCGCCTCTAATGTTGTTTCAGAGAATTTGGCAGTACGTCCAAACAGCCTCACAACAGCAGACCACGTGTAACCACGCCAGCCCAGGACCTCCACATTCGGTTTCTTCACCTTGGGATCGTCTGAGACCAGTCACCTGAACAGCTGCTGAAATTGTCGGTTTGGACAACCGAAGAATTGTTAGAACTGTTAGAAACCATCTCAGGGAAWCTCACTTACGTGCTCATCGTCCTTACTAAGGTCTTAATCTGACTGCAGTAAACGACTTTGGTGGCCACTGGCACGCTGGCGATGTGTGCTTTTCACGGATGAATTCCGGTTTCAACTGTAACGGGCAGATGGCAGACAACATGTATGGCGTCGTGTGGGCAAGCTGTTTGCGGATGTCAACGTTGTGAACAGAGTGCCCCATGGTGGCGGTGGGGTTATGGTATGGGCAGGCATAAGCTATGGACAACAAACACGGCCTGCATACTCACCAGACATTTCACCCATTGAGCATGTTTGGGATGCTCTGGATCGACGTGTACGACAGCGTGTTCCAGTTCCTGCCAATATCCAGCAACTTCGCACAGCCATTGAAGAGGAGTGGGACAAGATTCCAGAGTCAACAGCCTGATCAACAGCCTGATCAACAGCCTGATCAACAGCCTGATCAACAGCCTGATCAACAGCCTGATCAACAGCCTGATCAACAGCCTGATCAACAGCCTGATCAACAGCCTGATCAACAGCCTGATCAGCTCTATGTGAAGGAGATGTGTCGCGCTACATGAAGCAAGTGATGGTCACACCAGATACTGACTGTTTTTTTTCTCCATCCTTTTTTTTAAGGTATCTGTGACCAACAGATGCATATCTGTATTCCCATTCATGTGAAATCCATAGATTAGGGCCGAATGAATTTATTTTAGTTGACTGAGGTCCTTATATGAACAACTCACTCAAATCTTTTGAAATTGTTGCATGTTGTGTTTCAATTTTTGTTCAGTGCAATAAAACACTCTATCCTACGTCTTACACATGCCATATTAATGCAAAGATTGCCATAGTTGTCATCTAAACTTAATGAGTTGTTGTAAAAAAAAAAAAACGGATGAATTGTGTTGAGCCTGTTTGACAGACAGACAGACAGACATCATGCTAAGCCGCCCAGCCAGCCAGTCGAACCAATTTCATTTTTGGGTAAATGAAACAGCGTCGTGAGGAGCATGTACAATGGTATGATTACAGTAGGTACAACGGTATGATTATTTGAGTGGCAGGTCTACATGTGAGAAACAGGTTGCATCCAATTAAATGTGCATTACCATGCTACAGATAGCTCTATTAGTGCTGCCATTTCTTGTACATAATTACCCAAATGTTTATGCTTATGAGGTCCAAGTGAGGAATAGCAGCACCCCTCCATGGAACAATGAGGCTGCTTAGAAAGAGCTTCTCTGTGTCATTTACATAATTAGGATTTAGACCAGCGGTAGGTAGGAGAGAGGTTGGATTATTTGCTCGTGGCATTTAGAAAAAGAGAACACTATTTTCTAGCCATGGGTCCAGATGACATTTTTTTTCCCAGGAAGAGACCGATTTCAGTAGCATTTAACGAAAACACTGGGGTTGCCTTGCTCTTATATTTCCTTACCCTTTACATGGTGTTCACACAAAGCCGATGGCTCTGATGCTGGAACAGAAATAAGCTCCATCTGATATTGTAGCGGGTGCTGTAGCTTAGCTTGCCTCATCGGAGGTGAGGAGTGCACCGTGTGTCTTTATTGTAGCCGTCTTCACCCCCTCCTCTCCTCCCTCCTCTCACCTACAGTGATGGGATTGCCTTGCCTTGGTGTGTTCTTCTGCTCATCGATCTGTGTTACCATTACAACAGCTGGACACCCACAGATCCTTTCAGATCCCTATGTGGGAAGTCAATATAGAACACAAACACAAACGGTGAATTCAATATAGGACAAGCACGTATACCCGCAAGCTCACACAAGCTCATACATAAACCCCCCTCACCCCCTACACACGCACACACAGTACCAACACCGCCACCCACACGTGCACACACACACACACACACACCAGAGGAGGCTGGTGGGAGGAGCTATAGGAGGACAGGCTCATTGTAATGGCTGGAATGAAATCAAAGGAAAGGAGTCAAACACGTTGTTTCCTTGTGTCTGATGTGTTTGGCACCATTCCATTCCAGCCTTTACAATGAGCCAAAAGCTCCTCCCACCAGCCTCCTCTGACACACACACACACACACCAATAAACATCTTTAAGCATGTTGTGTATTTACTATGAGCCTCCTTTTTCAAGCCACTTAGTTTCTGGACTTCAGGAGAGCAAACAAAGCATACGCTCAACCCAGTGCACCTGTGCATGGTAATGTACAGTGCAGAAGGCCACGGTGTGTGTCTGTTTAGCGTCAGAGAGACAATAAACAACAGAGAGATGCAGGGATGGAGCTGGAGAGATCGAGGCATGACAGCTTGAAGTGGTCTGGGCATCAGGATACCACACTTGATCAGGTTAAATTTCCTTCTGATGTCCTAACATCAGTGAGCCATAGAGAGGGGGATTGGGCATGCAGAGAGTGTGTGTGTGTCCATGCTAAGGCATAATAAAATAAACAAACCTTATGATTAATGGTGTTATATGTCCATAAGAATATGTTTATTGGTCTGTTGTCAAAACGTGGTCAGAGTTACATAATGAAAGCACTGGAGTTACAGTGCAACAACTGAAACGACTAATCTTAGCATCACAATCTGCTCAGACAACACAGTAAGCATCCCGGGAGTGGGAACTGAAAACTATTCTCACAAGCTTCACAAATGATCTGCTCCTTATGTTGCCTGATACAAGCTTTTTAGGCAAAACACTGTGCTTCTTTGATCATTTAGGATTATCTTGCAAATCAAACTTCCATTTTCCTCCAATAATAGCTGAATGTTTTCTATATCCATTTTTTTGCTTTATTTTGTGCATCTTGGATTGTGAGGCAGCGGTAGAATATTACATATTTTGCTCTTGACAAATGAGCATCTATTTGGGGTGTCCAGTTCATTTGAATTAGCCACTCCCCACAGTACAATGTCATTGCTTTGGGCCTCAGGTGAGCATAATAGCCATTTTGTCTAGCTATTTGGATCTGAGATTGATATGCATCGAAACTGCCTCACTGTCTTCACATTAAACCTTTTAGAGGTGACTTCAAAGTCTTCAGGTAACTGTTAAAAATGTAATTTTCCCAAAAATGGGATGCATGTAGCCACACACACACACACACATACTATTTGAAWACTAGATTTAATTTCCGATGGAAAGCCTCTAAAGCTGCCCTCGGAGCRGCCTGCTTATAAAACCAAAACTGCAGAATTTGCCAACTCGTACAAATTTTGGTATGCTTTCACACACTGTTCCATATTTAATGGCGAGGTGGGGGAGAAAGAAAGTTCAACCAAAGTTTGAGAACAATATTTTTTATTCGCACGCCTCCAGAAAGGACCCCAAGGAGGACCCCAATTGGATGGCATGAATATTCACTTTGAATTTGCAAGTGCTTAGCTTCTCATCTGCATTTGGCCCGCACACCTTTTGTGATGCGTTCATCTTTCAGCGTTCCCTCCCTCTCTGAGCATATGTCATCAATCTGAAGCTACATCCTGTTTGTCTGATCCTTCATTTGCTTTGAATGTAATCAATTATATAAATATCTCTGTTGTCGCAGGAAATTGAACAGCAGCGCAGACTCGGGTTTAGGAGAGGAATGGAGATGTTGACACTCCCTCTTATCGTGCAGTGTAAATAAAGAGCTCTTCAAGTAGCTGTCGGTGTTCGGATGCCGTGGACAAATGTCAATATAGCGTGCATTAGGACTCATCAATGAAGTACTTTATGATTGACAGGTAGGTACTAAAAGTAGGCCTATGGGTTCTGGAGGGGG
>NC_036870.1:7294108-7306671 GCF_002910315.2 Salvelinus sp. IW2-2015
AACCCAGATGTTTTGGGGGGGAACGAGGGTGGCCGGTCGAGCCGAGGAGAGTGCCAGACGCCGCCTGGGAGTCGATGGAACAATGTGAGGAAGGATACCGGAGAGAGGGGTTAGCAAGGAGTAGCTGCCAGCGCAGGCGGGCTGAAGAGCGGGTCATCAGTCCGGTGCCATCTGTGCCGGCTCCACGCACCAGACCTCCAGTGCGCCTCTCAGCCTGGTATGTCTTGTGCCGGTTCCTCGCACTGGCCATGAGGAGCGTTTCGTCAGTCCGCTGCCAAAGAACCCCAAGATTCATGGAGCTGGCGGCTGAGCCGGGAAGAGCCAGAGACGCCAGGGAGCGATGGAGAAGTTGGGGGAGAGAGAGATGGGAGGAGAAATGTATGAGTGAGCGTGCGAATTAGGCTGACCCTCCATTTGATTATTCTAAACCTCGCACCAGTTACCCGAGCTTCACATTAACCCGGATCACCTAGGTGGGAGAGAAAAAAACTGATGTATTAACAAAGTCCGCCACAGAACAAAACAACTGCTGTGAATACAGTGCGGCTTTTGCACACATTAAGAAAATCCAATCTGCGGTCTGAAGCATTCGATAGTTTCGGCAGGGGCTCAAGGCCCGTCTCCGGCTGCAGCTGCTCTCACTCCGCTTGTCATTTGTGAGCGAAACCAAGACTAGAGACGTGGGTCAGTGGCATGCGCAAATCAGCCTCTGAAATCCCTGATGCGCCCCCTCATCACGCAGGAAGAATACCCTGCGCTCGTTGTCTTGAACACGCCACAGCCTATACCCCATAATAGGACAGTAATGCATGCAAGTGCCTGATCAACAGACTACACAGAATTTGTTACTCGCCGCACTCTCGCGCTAACCATGTACGTGCCGTCGAACACAGTCCTCTACTGTACCTACATCGCGTTATATCCGCCCACTACCTGGTTCTCTCCTTGCCAGGCGCCACCTACAGACCCGGTCCTACATGGCGTTCCCCAGTCCTTAAGTCAACGTCCGATGCATGACACAGCTTTCTACACCCACGATCGAGTCTCAGCCTCAAAAGCTAGCGTAGTCCACCCTACTTTTCACCGTAAACCTATCCTTGTGCCACCAAGTGCCTACCTGACTCGGTGCATTCTAATTCTGCCACCAATGCCGCAGATGACAGTCTCCTCATCAGCTCGAGATACTTCCCGACCCATTCCCACAACATGGTCCCTGAGAGGCCTTGTTAACGCTCCACGAGTTCGCTGTGTGCGCGCTCCCTCTTCCTCGCCCGCACTGATACTGCGTCTCCGCACGAGACACTCACCGATGCTACCGCACTCATCGTAATGCGGAACATCTGCGGGATTAACAGTTCAGGCCAATCAGAGCCTAGCTACAGATCCCAATGAAAGCCATTCTGCAGCTGCGCCGGCGTACGCCACACTGTCACCTCCCACAGTAGGACCATCCTGCCTCCGTCCATCTTTTTTTTACTAGCCATCTCGACCTGGCCTGTGCGTCCACGACCGATGCCAGACTTCCCAGCAGAGAGAATGCGCCGCAGGACGGAGGATCGAGACAGAAAGATCACAGAGACAGAAAGTCCAGAACTCAAACTATGCGGCCCACCTAGCTCGGCGAAACGTTTACGCAGCGTGATATCCAGCGATCATCCGGCAGCTGAATCCGCGCGGAACCCAGGGCGTGGAGAGAAAGATCCACCCGAAAGAAACGAGAGGCGAAAACAGTGGAAAGAAAGTTTCCGAGACGGAGGATCTAGCGCGAACCAGGCACCTCACTCATTCCAGGCAGCTACTGATGGACCGTGATATGGCCGACTTGAGTGGACATGCGCGGGTCTTGGACCGTGCCGAGAACCTTACCAGGTTGTGCCCCTAGCAGGCCTGTGTACCTTCACAACCACCAGGGCACCAGTGCTAGTAAGAGAGAAGACGTCAGAAATCCACAGGCCCGAACGGGGTATCCAATTTGGCGCGATCGTGACAAAGCCATCTACCTGAGCGCTTGAATTCACCACAGCGAGCTACGAGACGCGTGTAGTGCTGTACGCCGAGCACTCCTAGAGACTCGAATTATCAGAAACGAATCGTATTATAAAGAATTTGCAACGTTATGTCCTGGACTATCTACTCCTTCGGAATCGCGAGTACTAGCCAGTCAACTCGCTCTACCGAAATTATTCTCATGCGCTTACCACCGAAACCCAAACGACGCGGCGTGTGCGCCATTGTTCATTTAATGGTATTTTGTCCCCCTACACCAAACACACGACAAGGGTAAAATATCCAAACGACGATACGGCTACAGCAACCCATACACCTCCGAGACACGGAACAGGTCAAAAAGCAAGAAACCATTTACCAGTGTCACCGAATCCGGATAGACCCTAAGCCCAGCTTGCACTTCTAAGCCTAATTTGTCCTATTTAGCTAGCTTGCTGCTGGACAGCACTAATTTGTCCTGGATCGATAACTGAAGGATCCGCAATACTACCGGCTTGTTATTTACAGCTCATAGAACAGTGAACAAGTTCCTCTACTCCGACAATTAATTCCGGACAGCACCTCTAAAACGGTCACCCAATCGTTCCTCTCACGTCATCTTCATCCCTTCCAGTGCTATTTTCATCCTTTGAATCTCCCTCTTTTCTCTTCAGGGCGTGACAATAGTAATCTAAAGTTGACGGACAGTTTCCAAGGTGTCTGAATAACTTTTTCAATCAGAATGTATTCACACTCTTTGACTTTTTCCAAATGTTGCTGTGTTACAGCTTGAATTTAAAATTTATTAAATTGAGATTTTTGGTCACTGGTCTACACACAATATCCTATAATGTCAAAGTGTTTTTTGACATTTTTACAAATTCATTAAAAATGAAAATCTGAAATGTCTTGAGTCAAGTTTCAGCTTTGACTCAAGACAGTTCAGCTTTTATTTGTAATTGATTTGTAAAAATTTCGAAAAACATAATTCCACTTTGACATTATAGGGTATAGTGTGCAAGCCTAAATAAGTTCAGCAGTAGAAATTTGCATAACAAGTCACATAAGTGGACTCACTCTGTGTACAATAATAGTGTTTAACTTGATTTTTCAATGACTACCTCATCTCTGTACCCTACACATACAATTATCTGTAAAGTCCCTCAGTTGAGCAGTGAATTTMAAACACAGATTCAACCACAAAGACCTATTGGTAGATGGGTTAAAAAAATATTTAGAAAAATCGAACATTGAATATCCCTTTGAGCATCGTGAAGTTATTAATAACACTTTGGATGGTGTATCAATACACCCAGTCACTACAAAAATACAGGCGTCCTTCCTAATTCAGTTGCCGGAGAGGAAGGAAACCGCTCATGGATTTCACAATGGCGCCAACGGTGAATTTATAACATTTATAGTATAATTGTCACGTTCCTGACCTATTTTCTGTTGTTTTGTATGTGTTAGTCGGTCAGGGCGTGAGTATGGGTGGGCATTTCTATGTTTTGTGTTTCTATGTTTAGGTCTTGTAATCAGCCTTATATGGTTCTCAATCAGAGACAGGTGTTTGACGTTTTCCTCTGATTGAGAACCATATATAGGTTGGCTGTTCACACTGTTTGTTTGTGGGTGATTGTCTCCTGTGTCTTTCGTGTCWGTRTATGTGCACCACACGGGACTGTTTTGGCTGTTCGTTTCGTTTTGATGTAGTCTGTTCCTGTTCGTGAGTTCTGYGTGTAGTTATGTAAGTTCCATGTTCAGGTCTGTCTACGTCGTGTTTGTTATTTTGTAATTTTCCAAGTGTTTTCGTATTCGTCTAAGTCTTTAAATAAATTCATTTATGTCTACATACCTCGCTGCGTGTTGGTCCGACCCATGCTCCTCCTCGTCCGAGGAGGAGGCAGATTTAGACAGCCGTTACAATAATGGCTGTGATAGAAGAAAACTGAGGATGGATCAACAAGATTGTAGTTACTCCACAATACTAAACTAATTGACAGAGGGGAAAGAAAGAAGCCTGTATAGTATACAAATATTCCAAAACATGCATCCTTTTTGCAACAAGGCACTAAAGTAATACTGCAAAAAATGTGGCAAAGCAATTAACTTTTTATCATGAATACAAATTTGTGTCCTGAAATCCAATACAACACATCACTGAGTACCACTCTCCATATTTTCAGGATAACAATGAAACTAAATGGAGCTAAGCACAGGCAAAATCCTATGTTCCTGAGTGGCAGAGTTACAGTTTTGACTTAAATCTTCTTGAAAACCTGTGGCAAGACCTGAAAATGGTTGTCTAGCAATGATCAACACCCAATCTGACAGAGCTGTTGTACAATCCAGGTGTGGAACGCTCTTAGAGACTTACGCAGAAAGACTYACAGCTGTAATCACTGCTTCGACAAAGTATTGACTCAGGGGTGGGAATACTTATGAAAATTAGAGTCATGTATTTAATTTTCAATAAAATTCCTAGAAAAATGTTTTTACTTTGTAATTATGGGGTATTGTGTGTAGATGGGTGAGAAAAAATATTTAATCAATTTKGAATTCAGGCTGTAACACAACAAAATGTGGAATAAGTCAAGAGGTGTGAATACTTTCTGAAGGCAATGTATGCTGACAGCTATCAACCGCAATCTACCTCTGGAAGCTTTAAGAGTGCTTTGGGGGGAAAATACCTGCTATTGGATACTTCTGCAAAGAAAAGTTTCTGCAAAGAAAACCTCACGTCAGTGTTATCCACTGCCGTCTATTGATAAAAGATTGGTTTGAAATAGGGCTTGGCAAAGACTATTCTTTTGCCAGTGATGGCCATTATATTCATAATCAGTTTGGGAGAGCCAATCTTACCTCCAATTCTAAGACTTCATCATCCAGCATCAATGTGTAAACAAAGGTGGTGAAAAGATTTGACCTAGGTCAGACCTCTCTCCCTCTCTCCCTTCCCTCATTTACGTACAGAGGTTTCTCATCACACCGCAGGTGTTTCCTGCCAAGCTATTTGGAGCAGGTATGGGACTTTCCACCTTGATTTAAAGTGACTTGACGTGTATGTTTTTTGGGTCTGAGGAGATTGTTATACAGTACAGTAAGTGCATGGTGGCAGGCTTATGTGACTGAGTAACGGAAACAAAATATCGCATTTTGGGTCCCGCTTTATATTACGTGGTGCTACAGTAAAAATGGGCAAGGTTGTTACGTTGGCACATATTGTAACTACAGTGTAGAGCAGGCAGGCACACACACTAATACATTACAGTTATATAATATACACTGAACACAAATATAATTGACATGGCCTATTGACTAAGGAGACACCTTAAAACATGAGCATTATATATTTTTTTATATTGTTTTGTCGCAATGAGCCACTAGGCAATAAATAGGAGCTAAGTGCAATGGTCAGGTCACTCTGAGGAAGACCTCAGCTTGATGTCGAAACATCAGTCACCTGTCCACATCCTGTACAATGGATTAAAGTGAGCAATAAGAAATCAATCTCTGCCTTTTTTTTGTTGAGTGCTCCAACTCCTCGAATTAGTCCTTTTGGAAGTTTTTCTTGGTTGACTCTTCTCATGATTTTTGCCATTGTTGTTGAGCACCTCTCCTTTGCTTCGTTTGCTGAAGCCCGAAGGCGCACCTGAATGATGCCACAGATGTCTCAAGTTTTGAGGGAGCATGCAATTGCCATGCTGACGGCAGTAATATCCACCAGAACTGTTGCCAGAGAATTTAAGGATCATTTCTCTACCATAAGCTCCCTCCAACGTCATTTTAGAGWATTCGTCCAACCGGCCTCACAACCGCAGACCACAGGTATGGTGTGGATGAGAGGTTTGCTGATGTCAACGCTGTGAATATATGTCTCATGGTGGCGGTGGGATTATGGTGTGGGCAGACATAAGCTACAGACAATGAATACAATTGCATTTTATCTATGGCAATCTATGGCTCCATGTCGCAAGGATCTGTACACAATTCCTGGTAGCTGAAAATGTCCCTGTTCTTCCATGGCCTGCATACGCACCAGACATGTCTCCCATTAAGCATGTTTGGGATGCTCTGGATCAATGTGTACGACAGCGTGTTCCAGTTCCCACCAATATACGGCAACTTCACAAAGCAATTGAAGAGTGGGACAACATTCCACAGGCCACAATCAACAGCCTGATCAACTCTATGYCAAGGAGATATGTCGCTCTGCATGAGGTAAACACCAGATACTGACTGGTTTTATGATCCACACCATTACCTTTTTTTAAGGTATCTGTGATGCCAATCTGTATTCCCAGTCATGTGAAATCCATAGATTAGAGCGTACTGAATTTTATTTCAATTAACTGGTTTCCTTAAATAAACTTTAACTCAGTAAAATCATTGAAATTGGTGCATGTTGCATTTATTTTTGTTCAGTATAGATTCTGTGGTCAAGTAACCATTTCTTTGTGGATTTTGATGTGTGCTTGGGGTTATTGTCTTGCTGAATGATCCAAGAAAAATGGATCAACCCCTACAAAAAATGCCCATTCATTATAATCGACATAGCAATTCACATTTCCTGTTGCAGGATTACATTCTGCTGTGTGAAGCTGGCTCAAATTAAGATACTTCATCTCAGTGGCGATTTTAGCATGTGCAATTTTTTTTATTTTTTATGTTTAATGGGAATTTTTATGTTGGTGCTTTTCGTATAACTAATGTCTGTGTTCTATTCATGTGCTGTTCTATAAACCAATTTCTGCGTTCATGCAAGTGGCTGACTGAACGAATCCTCACTATCAGTAGCTGCAATTTGGCAGTACGCCCAGATCTCAGTTTCATGATCTCAGCTTAGAGAGAGGAAGCCTCGTGAGGTATTGGTCTGTCACATGTTATGAACCAGTATTGGTCGGTCACATAGATGAAACAAAACAAAACGGTAATGATTAATGAATTATGCTATATCATGCAAATATAACTTGTCTGTGTATAGCCGAATATAAGACAACTGCGCGCTGACAAATAAACAATGATTTATTTAAGATTGACTTTGAGTGTTCCTGTGTAAGAATTTCCACGACAATTTGGCAAACTGGATGATGGATTCTGCCTGCGGAGCATTTCAGTCTGCGAGGAAAACCTGTGGCGCATTTTTTGAAGCGTGAGGGAAATTCCCGTCTGACAAAAAGACGACGAGACCCACCCAGAACAGACTCTTACTGGGAGCTGCCCAGGAGTATAAACGTCATCTGCGAACAACTGAAGAACGGACATTGATTTCAGTAAGTCAATTTAAATACATTTGTATAAAAATAAAATTAAAATTATAAAACCAATAAAATATAACATAAAGATGTAGAGGAAGGTACCACTAGCCTACAAAATAACACCAGGTGTTTTTGAATACGGGGTGTTATTTACATGTAAGACCTGTAAATCTGGGGGAATGGTTTCAAACTGTGTGTTGTTATTCTAAACTAAACTGTTGTTCTGGTCTGTCGTCTCTCAAGGTTATGGTAAAGGTGGCCACATATGGTATCTAGATGCATGGAAGATAATTCATCCGAAACAGTGTGAACCTCAACACCCCCTCTTACCGGCTGAAAATGGCAAAAACGGCTTTCAGTATGGTCCTTCATCACTTCTACCGTGAGACCTGAGTCTGCACCAGCAACCAGTACACAGCATCCAGTCGAAGATATCAGCTGCCTTTTCTCTCATGCTTTTTCTCTCAGGAGTGCGACATGGGTCCATGTGGAATGAGCATGGAGGGAGATCCAGTCCAAACTTCTCTAATGCTGCAGGTGTACTGGTAGGAAAATGGACAAAGACATAATGGACTGTAAGGTGAGAGACATTATCAAGGGCCAACCACTTTGAACATGTGCCATTAAAAAGGACAAACTGAAACACTATCTGAAGAAGAACATGAAGAAATGCCAGGAAATGAAGGATGAGTGCTGGGGATGGAGGGGGGGTGGTCAACCGTGCCCGTAATTGATTTAGACTTATCCACAAATGTTTATTTGGGGTATCAGGTTGATTGTGGAAGTCTGCACATTGCTAAATGTATAGTAATTTAGACTAAGAATGCATTGAAATACCAATCTGTCATTACCACAGGTGATGAGAAAAGTGAGGGTCTTAAATTAAAGTGATAGAACCAACGTGAAACACTAAGGACTGTCATTCTAAACTTGGGTTGGATAATTTATCAATAATTATGATTTGGAAAGGCAAGGCTTCTAGAGATAGAGCTGTGCCCTAAAAAATTAGGAGAGCCACTAGATTGTAGCTTGGGCTAACCTTGCCCCAATCTCATTCTTAGCAAGGTTGGTGTGAAACTGTTATAATGTGTTCTCTCTCTCTTCCTTGTGAAATGTTATTAACATGTTGTAAGGCGATCTGCGCCTCTCTGGCTGGTAAGATTTCAGCAGCTATCATGTTTTCTGCTCCTCCAGAGGATGGTGAAACTAGGGTTGGACATTTGGGGGAATATTCAGAGGTGGAAACTTTCCGTGGGAATGAACGGGAATATATGGGAATTAACAGGAATATATGGGAATTTACGGAAATATAAGCAAATTATTATTAATACCATTTAAATGTAGATGTTTTTTGCATTGGATATATTTACCATATCATATGGAGACAGAAACATAAACGTTTTACCGTATCATAAGTAGACATAATTGCAAATGATTAAATCCTTCCAATAGAAATTTTCAAAAACGATTTAGTTACAAATTGAACTTTAATTAATTAGTTGACTCTTCACATGGGATGATTTCATTGAACAACAAAAGAAAGGGAATATTGAATGATCCATCGCATCTCCCAAAAATGTTTTCAACATACATCTGTAAAATGATAGTCTAGAAACTAAAGCTTTGGTTGTCTTCCTCTCAGGCTTCCATGTCTTCTCCCTGGAGGCCTCATCTTCACTGTCACTTTCCAATCTTGCTGAGGGTGGCTCGTTGTCAGGCTCAAAAAGCCTCAAATTTGCCCGGATGGCCACCAATTTTTCAACCCTTGTATTGGTCACCCTGTTGCATGCTTAGGTGTGTGTGTTCCCAAACAAGGACCAGTTGCGCTCTGAGGCGGCTGATGTTGGTGGGATTTGGAGGATGATGGAGGCAACAGGGGAAAGAACCTCAGAACCACAAAGTCCCTTCCACCAGGTGGCTGATGAGATATGTTGGCACGACTGCCATATTGCATCTCCATCCCAAAGCCCTTGCTTGGAAGTGTACTTCGCCAGACTGCCAAGAACCTTTCCCTCATTCAGGCCAAGGTGGCGAGACACGGTAGTGATGACCTTGTTGATCTCTGCACCAGACAGGATGCTCTTGCCAGCACACTTGGGGTCCAACATTAAAATAAATATGTATAGATTTTTTTTAAATTTAACTAGGCAAGTCAGTTAAGAACACATTCTTATTTACAATGATGGCCTACCGGGGAACAGGGGGTTAACTGCATTGTTCAGGGGCAAAATGACAGATTTTTACCTTGTCAGCTCAGGGATTTGATCAAGCAACCTTTTGGTTACTGGCCCAACACTCTAACCACTAGGCTACCATTTTCACCTCAAATAGAAGTAGAGGGACTTTTGTCAGAGGTTGCTTGTTGTGAGCGCTGAGGGAACTTTATGCACTTGGCCAGATGATTCAGCATGTACGCTGCGGTGTGTATGGGCTTCAGGCAGACGTCTTCACGKTTTTTTATTTCAGAACCGCAGTTTCCTCTGCTTGGAGCAACAGTAAAGTGGGCAGGGCAGTACAGATTTTTTCTCTTACATCTGCAACAGAGTCTGAACATCAGACAGGATGGCATTGTCTCCCTCAATCCGTGCAATGGCTACTGCTATAGGTTTCAGGAGTTTCAGGCTGCTTACCACACTCTCCCAAAATACATCATCCAGGAGGATTCTCTTGATGGGGCTGTCCATATCGGCAGACTGTAATATGGCCATTTCTTGGAGAGACTCCTTCCCGCCAGGAGTCTGTCAAACATGATGACAACACCACCCCAATGGGTGTTGCTGGGCAGCTTCAATGTGGTGCTCCTATTCTTCTCACGTTGCTTGTTGAGGTAGATTGCTGCTAGAACTTGATAACCCTTCACATACCTAACCATTTCCTTGGCTCTCTTGCAGAGTGCATCCATTGTTTTCAGTGCCATGATGTCCTTGAGGAGCAGATTCAATGCATGAGCTGCACAGTCAATGGGTGTGATGCCTTCAGGTTCACAGCATTGTCTGTCACCAGTAAAAATACCTTCTGTGGTCCAAGGTCATTGATGACTGCCTTCAGCGCATCTGCAATGTAGAGACCAGTGTGTCTGTTGTCCCTTGTGTCTGTGCTCTTGTGGAATACTGGTTGAGTGGTGGAGATAATGTAGTTAATTATTCTTGCCCACGAACATTCGACCACCCATCAGAGATGATTGCAATACAGTCTGCTTTCTCTATTATTTGCTTCACCTTCACTTGAACTCTGCAGAATTCTGCATCCAGCTAATGAGTAGATAAAGCATGTCTGTTTGGAGGGGTGTATGCTGGATGAAGAACATTCAGAAATCTCTTCAAATACACATTGCCTGTGAGCATCAGAGGTGAACCAGTTGCATACACAGCTTGAGCAAGATATTGATCAGCATTTCTCTGACTACGTTCCTCCATTGAGTCAAAAARACTTCTGATTCCAGGAGGACCATGAGCTGTAGCAATCTGATGTCTGATTCATCATTTTCACCTCGAATATAAATAGAGGGACTTTTGTCAGAGGTTGCTTGTTGTCAGCGCTGAGGGAACTTTATGCACTTGACCAGATGATTCTACATCTTTGTTGCATTCTTCACATATGATTTGGCCCAGTATTTGCACATGTACACAGCTTTCATTCTACATTAGCTGCAGTGAAACATCTCCACACATCAGATAGTGCCCGTGGCATTTTCCTGTAAAGATTAGGGAAAAAAAGTTTTTTTTTAAATGATACAATTCCATATACAGATAAATAGTTAAGCAGTAAGATTAAACAACTCCTTTGTAAGATAAATGTTTTTAAATGAAACATGTATGGAAACAGGTGAATTAACACTCCTCAGTTAGCAGGCTCAAGCAAGCTAAAACCCACATGTTAACAATTTCTGCTAGTTAGTTTTTGCTACCAAGTTAGAAATTATTTAAACACACTTTGCTGTAGGCTATTATTTACTAGTTTAAAAAAAATAATGTATGGTATATAAAATATATTCACCCCACCCAGTATTGTAATCGCAACTTACCAGAAAGCATGTAGTCCTTGGCTCAGACACGGTAGTAGTGTGGGCTCAATACCATCTCATTAGTGTGCAATATCTTGAGAATCAGCTGTACATGTGATGGAAGAGTGCACTGTGCATGCAGAGGGTTTCAATTCCATTGAATTGGGGATAGTTTAACCAAAATATGCCACAAGACATATAATGGCCTTATGTATATCCCACAAAAAAGGTTCACTGTTATAAACTAACTTTTTGGATGAATTTAAGCAAAATTCCAGGGCTTAACTTCCCATGGAAAATTTCCTAAAATTTCCCTGAAAGTTTCCGACTTTTGAAACCCTAGGTGAAACTAATGAGCTGCCAACTCTGGATGAGCCCCCATTTCCCCCTGTAGATACAGGCGATGAGTAATGATTGAAGGTTGTTTTCTTTGAACAAGTTGAGGGTAAGGTCATCTAAACCCTTAACCGGTTTACATTAWGTGGAACACTGAGCTGATGAGCAACCATCAACCTTTTGAAGGTCTTAGCAGAATTGTTAAACAACTGGGTTTTATATTTTGACTAAGTTGATGTCCCAGGGACAGTTAGTGAAAAACATAAGTCAATGCAACCTGATTGTGGTAAATGTTAACTTCTTATGGCTGCATCCCGCTACCGGGATCGATATGACAGCAGCCAGATAAAGTGCAGGGCGCCAAATTCAAAAAACAGAAATCTCATATTTAAAATTCCTCAAACATACATGTGTCTTATATCATTTTAAAGGTATTCTTGTTAGATTCACTAGATTCACTAGTTCCAAAAACATCCAGTGATAGTGCATAGCCACATCGTTTCAACAGAAATACTCATCATAAATGTAGATGATAATACAAGTTATACACATGGAATTATAAATATACCTCTCCTTAATGCAACCGCTGTGTCAGATTTCAAAAACACTTTAGCCAAATTAGCCGCCATGTTGGACTCAACAGAAACCAGAAAATACATGATAAATGTTTCCTAACCTTTGATGAACTTCATCAGAATGCAGTCCTAGGAATCCCAGGTCCACAATAAATGCTTGATTTGTTCGATAATGTCCGTTATTTATGTCCAATTAGCTACTTTGGTTCGCGCCTTCGGTAAACAATTCCAAAGTCAGAAAGCGCCTCCACTATAACGTGACGAAATGTCCAAAAGTTCCGTAACAGTCAGTAGAAACATGTCAAACGATGTACTGAATCAATCTTTAGAATGTTGTTAACATACATCTTGAATAACGTTCCAACCGGAAAATTAAATTGACTTCAGAAGAGCGATGGAACGGAC
>NC_036870.1:7306676-7397612 GCF_002910315.2 Salvelinus sp. IW2-2015
CCTTCACATTAGAGTCATCAGACAAAGTTCTGTTGACTGTTGACATCTAGTGGAAGCCGTAGGAAGTGAAAACTCATCTATATCTCGCTGTCATTTCAATTGAGAGCATGGTTGAAAATCTGACACCTCAGAAACAATTCAAACAGGAAGTGGAACTTCTCAGGTTTTTGCCTGCCATATGAGTTCTGTTATACTCACAGACATAATTCAAACAGTTTTAGAAACTTCAGAGTGTTTTCTATCCAATATGAATAATACTATGCATATATTAGCAACTGGGACTAAGGAGCAGGCCGTTTAATATGGGCACTTCTGTGCACCTTTCATCCAAGCTACTCAATACTGCCCCTGCAGCCATAAGAAGATAAGAAAACAATGGTTAACATTGCGAGATGTATTCACCTCTTAATCCCGTGTGTATGTATTGATACTCACTCCCATTAATAGAAGTATAACCAGTGTACAAAATTCTGTTTTTGGCTCACCTGCCAAAGGGACTGGTAGATGAAAAAATCCACCAGCCAAGCATATTTTTTACCAGCCAAAATAATAAATAGCCTTTTTTGTGTCACATATACATTCATTTCAGTACATTTCATTGAGATAATAAGGTATTATGTTGAATACAAACTTAAGGAAGAGGCCAGAGCAAAATTTGAAACAAAATTATTTAATATATTGATCAACGGTTAATCAAATCAAGTTTATTTATAGAGCACATTTAAAAAGTGCTGTAGAGGGTGCAAAAATGCCAAACAGTGGGCACACAATGAAATAAACAAAACATATCAGATACAATGAATAAGAGTACATAGAAGTCAAAACAGGGCAACAACAATGGTAAGATACAATTATGAGAAGTGCAGTGGACATAAAACTAGTGCTCTCCTGATACAAAGGGGAAACAGGGGAAGCAGGTCTACAAATCCTTTGCTTTGAGTAGAAATACCCTGATAAAATACAGGTAAAATAGAGACTTTGGCTGTCAATTTGGCTGTGGCTAGAATTAATTTCCCAGCCTGAATACAACTGAAGAAGTCTTGAACTCAAAATGCTTAAAGAAGTATTTGCTATTAAATGTACTTAAGGATCAAACATAAAAGTAAATTTGAAGGTTTTGTAAACCTATCAAATGCTTAATCAACTTAAACCTCCTCATCAGACTCCTCACTCTCTACTCTAATCACCCTCTTTGCACAGTTCATGAAGTCTGGCTTCCTGCTCCTGACAGAGTCCTGGTGCCACAGCATCACAGCTTCAATCGGATCATACTCCCTGATCTCTRGAGAGGACAGCTGGASCATAAGGAGATCTGACAGTGTATCAGACTTTAGGTTGGACCGCCAATCGGTTTTCACCTGTTTCATGGTATTAAAACCTCTTTCACATTCAGCTGTTGAGGCAGGGAAGGACAGGAGCAGGTCAACCAATGCCAGCAAATCAGGGCAGGAATGCTGACGGCTCCTGTTGACATGGAACCAGGACATCTTCAGGGACTGGGGCTCTTGGTACATCAGCATCTTCAGAACAGTCCACTGGTCAGGGATCCTTTCAACATGGATGCCAGAGGTCTCCAGGACAGGCTTGAAGTGATCCACCAGGGTTTCCAGTTCAGTGTCACCAAAATCTAGAATAATTGTATAGATTTCATTACAACAAGTATCATGCAGTTTTAATTCTCAAACTATAAAAATATGATCATGAACCTGAACCTAACCTGACTGCCCTGTAATACAACATATAAAGTAACCTGACTCTGGCCAGTTGGTGAAGCTGACCAGCTTGGTGGCACACAGAACCCCTACACTGGCGTCCTGGAACCTGTCAATCATACTCTCAACTAGCCTGTCAAGCATTTTGTCCCGTGAGGTGACTAGGGTCTTGCTGTCACCTCTTGTCAGCGAAATTCCCTCATATCTGTTGGCCATTGTGGCCTTCATCATGGGCCCCATCCTTTCAGAATTACAACACACTCTCACTCACACTCTCTCTCCCTCTCTTATTGACGTAATCCTTTCGCCTAATTCTCTTAAGGTATGTATTTCTTATTGCAACTTAAATAAACATACCTGTTTTTGTACTTCTTAAGTATTGCCTGTGTTGAGCACAAGGAGCTGTGGGCTTCTGTTATGGTGATGGTGGACCTCTGCAGACAGGCAGACAGGTTGCTCAGGTGTGTTAGTGTGTCATGCAGGAAGCCACAGAAGTGGATGACAGCAGCCTCCCTCGCAGTACTGTAGTATTTCCTGGCCTTGGCCTGCTGGACACCTCAGACATTTTGGGCATCAGCAGATTGAATCTGAAATACATAAAGAACAAAAGACATAGAAATAGACAATTAATTGCTGTCCAAAAAAAACAATACTATATATGACACATTTTATCAGTGCATAAAGCATTGAAACATGATGTTACCAACTGTAACCGTGTTTGTTGTTATTTACTGGACATTGCATATTGATGATGACTTTTGGAGTACTTAGCATAGCAATCTAGAGCCACTACCTGTTCCAGGTGCWGGACACGTCCCTGGTAACCTCGCAGGACGTGGTCCAGTGCACACAATAGGTGTCCTACCCATCGGGTCCCGCCAATTCTGGTGAGCACCAGTGGTGTGTGCCCAAGAGCCTGGAAGCTGTGAACCAGGTTTGCCCTGTTCAGTGGACTGGCGTGGTAGAAGGTGTAGAACCCACTGAGGAGGTCTTCTACTTTCTGAAACATCACGTTGGACTGGATGGCATCAGAAAAGGTCAGTTCAAGATGGTGTGCTATACAGTGGATGCCGATGATGTAGGCCCTGACCCCCTTCAGCCGGATGACCACAACATTCTTGGCTCCGGTCATCACAGCAGCTCCATCTGTTCCTAGAGCGACCAACTTGCTCCCTTACTCATCACACAGTCCCTCCATGATGGCACTGATGGCGTTGCTTATGTGTGCCGCGTCTGCCTTCTCCACCGACTTGATGCCAACAAACTTCGACTCGATCTTGCCCTTGTGACAGAATCTGACATAAACTAACTCCTCCTCTTTCACAGAACTGTCTGTCTATCTGACATGATAGAGAGAAATTTTGTGTTTTTCAGATTCTCTCTGATGTTGTTTCTCTCCACCTCTGCAATATGGTGCATAAACTCTTTGGCCTACTTGTCATTTCCATATGTTGAGCCCACAGCAATTCCTTTTTTTTCATCCAAACTGCAAAAATCAAACATCAAATTTATTCCATAATAATTAAATATACAATCATGTTATCTAATATAGCTGGCAGTTGATTGTGCTAAATTAGCCTTCTACCCTTTGTTTACTTAAGGATCAACACTATACGGCTGGTAAAGTCAATTGTGTCACAATGCTTTAAAATGTCAACAGAATCTGGAGACAAACATTAAAATAGAATGTTACAGAGCCATAGGACAGCATGGAGATCCATGTCAGCATCAGTAGGCCTATCATTTTATGGTATTTATACACTATTTTGAGGTGAACCAAAGTTTATCAAAAGCTAAGAAATAACCTACAATACTGGACCACGTCTGCTAAATACACTTGAAAAAACTCGCTACAAAGTATTAGTCTAGCTACAAGAGTGTCAACATTTTCACTTACTCGCACATCCACTCGAAGTCAGAAAGTGGTCTCGCCTTCTTGCCAGTGGCATGTACAGTCCTAAACAGTATCTTCATCTTCATGCTGGTCTGCTCTGACATTGCCATTAGCGCCGTCACAGAGGGTGTCAGGAGGAGAGGCTCCGATTGAGCTCGGGACACAGACATGCAGGCAATGTGACACTTGTTGTGTTCATGGTCACGAATGTTCTCCAGCTTCATCATTTTATTTCCGTTGACAAATTAGTTGTAACTGCTTTTATCTTTAGCATACTGGCGACACACAGAACAACTCATCACCACAGCCTCAGCATCATACTGTAGCCAGCCTCTTGAAACTCCTTTATCTCCAAACCACAATTTCTCACAAAACTTTCTTTTTTTATGTGATTCGTCCTCCTTTTCATCGGTGGGTTTTCGTTTCAAAGGTTGGCTTACTCCAGGTAAATGTCGCCACATAACAGCTATTTAATGAACGGTAGCTAGCAGCAGACCTTTGGCAAGTGAGCGGTGTCGAGTAGCTGATGTCCTGTACGGTAAACAGTGCCGCGAAACTAGGAGCACTTGAGACGATCTTTGGCTGGCAAACATGAGTCATTTCCTCCGAGCCATCATGCCAGATATTTTATTACATGACTATTTTGGTACAAACATTTACCCGCCAGTGTGGCGGATAGCCTTCTGAGATTTACTCGCCACACAGAAAATCTACCCACATTTGGCGCTTGGCGGGTGTTAATTTCAGACCCTGAGTATAACCGTTATTATGATTATAGTATTACCATACTAATTGGATTGTACAACCCAGAATGAAGGGTTTGAAATTATGAAGTGTCTGTTTTTTTTGTGTTGATTTCCCTTACTTTAATAGGAGTATATAATATTTTGATATAGAAGCTAAAATCTAAATGCTTACATTAAAATGTAATGATTATTATCACAAGTGATAGGAGGATGGAATGTAATGGGAATTTTAATGTTTGTGCTTTTCTTATAACTAATTCCTGTGTTCTATTCATGTGCTGTTGTATAAACCAATTTCTGTGTTCATGTAAGTGGCTGACTGAACGAATCCTCACTATCAGTAGCTGCAATTTGGCAGTACGCCCAGACCTTGTGTTAAAGAACGAAAGACATCTCAGTTTAGAGAGAAGAAGCCTCATGAGGTATTGGTCTGTCACATGTTATGAACCAGTATTAGTCGGTCACATGGATGAAACAAAACGGTAATGATTAATTAATTATGCTAAATCATGCAAATATAACGTGTCTGTGTATAGCAGTATATAAGACAACTACTGGGACTGCCCAATCAGTGCTCCTGATGTGTACTATGGTGCATTGAGTTGGTTGGAACCTCCCCAGTGCGATGACAAATAAACAATGATTCATTTAAAGATTGACTTTGAGTGTCCCTGCGTAAGAATTTCCACAACAGATGCATGCCAGCAAAGCCATACACAACACCAAACAATACATGAATTGCACTATAAGGGTGACAAACGATGCCCACAAACTGTTAGGGCCTACATAAAGCTGTCCCAACAGCAGAGCTTTCTTTTCAGCACCATGGAGTGAATCCTTACCACCGCTACACCTGGCTATCAACGGAGCCTTGTCTGGCAGTGAAACACTTCATTCAGCCTCATTTACTGTCTTAAAAAAACTGACAATTGAGATGTACAAACTATGGCATAAGGGAACGATGAGCGAATAAGGGGCTATCCATTATTGCGATTAAGACATTATTGAGCAAGCTAAGACGTAATCAATATAAATATTTGTTCAGCAGTTTTGAAAATGTATAGCGACAGAATTTAGAACATGGGCCGTTCTTACAGTATTCTCCCTGCACACCAAGTCAGAACCGTAGGATGAATAAACGGGGCATATTCAGTGCATTCGGAAAGTATTCAGATCCCTTGACTTTTTCTACACTTTGTTACGTTACAACCATATTCTAAAATGGATTATATACAGTACCAGTCAAAAGTTGGAACACACCTACTCATTCCAGGGTTTCTTTATTTTGACTATGTTTTTACATTATAGAATAATAGTGACGACATCAAAACTATGAAATAACACATATGGAATCATGTAGATTCTTCAAAGTAGCCACCCTTTGCCTTGATGACAGCTTTGCACACGCTTGGCATTCTCTCAACCAGCTTCATGAGGTAGTCCCCTGGAATGCATTTCAATTAACAGGTGTGCCTTTAGTTAATTTGTGGAATTTCTTTCCTTCTTAATGTGTTTGAGCCAATCGGTTGTGGAGTGACAACGTAGGGGTGATATACAAAAGATGGCCGTATTTGGTCAAAAACAGCTCAAATAAGCAAAGAAAAACGACAGTCCATCGTTACTTTAAGACATGAAGGTCAGTCAATGCGGAAAATTTCAAGAACTTTTAAGTTTCTTCAAGTGCAGTCGCAAAAACCATCAAGCACTATGATGAAACTGGCTCTCATGGGGACCGCCACAGGAAAGGAAGACCCAGAGTTACCTCTGCTGCAGAAGATAAGTTCATTACAAGCCTCAGATTGCAGCCCAAATAAATGCTTCACAGAGTTCAAGTAAGACACATCTCAACATCAACTGTTCAGAGGAGACTGCGTGAATCAGGCCTTCATGGTCAAATTTTTGTATTTGTATTTATTATGGATCCCTATTAGCTGCTGCCAAAGCAGCAACTACTCTTCTTGGGGTCCAGCAAAATTAAGGCAGTTTATACAATTTTAAAACATTACAATACATTCACAGATTTCACAACACACTGTGTGCCCTCAGGCTCTTACTCCACCACTACCTCATATCTACAGTACTAAAATCCATAGTATGTATAGTGCGTATGTTATCGTGTGTGGTGTGTGTGTGGTGTGTGTGTGTGTGTGTGTTGTGGTGTGTGTGTGTGTGTGTGTGTGTGTGTGTGTGTGTGTGTGTGTGTGTGTGTGTGTGTGTGTGTGTGTGTGTGTGTGTGTGTGTGTGTGTGTGTGTGTGTGTGTGTGTGTTGTGTGTGTATGCATGTGTCAAATTGCTACAAAGAAACACTACTAAGGACACCAATAATAGAAGAGACTTGATTGGGCAAAAAAACATGAGCAATGGACATTAGATTGTGGAAATCTGTCCTTTGTCTGATGACTCCAAATTTGATTTTTGGTTCCAACCACCGTGTCTTTTGTGAGACACAGAGTAGGTAAACGGATGAGCTCAGCAAGTGTGGTTCCCACTGTGAAGCATGGAGGAGGAGATGTGATGGTGTGGTGGTGCTTTGCTGGTGACACTATCTGTATTTATTTAGAATTCAAGGCACACTGAACCAGCATGGCTGCCATCCCATCTGTGTTTGTGCTTAGTGGTACTATCATTTGTTTTCAACAGGACAATGAACCAACACACCTCCATTCTGTGTAAGGGCTATTTGACCAAGAAGGAGAGTGATGGAGTGCTGCATCAGATGACCTGGCCTCCCACATCACCCGACCTCAACCCAATTGAGATAGTTTGGGATGAATTGGACTGCAGAGTGGAGGAGAAGCAGCCAACAAGTTCTCGCATGTGTGGGAACTCCTTCAGACTTTTGGAAATGCATTCCAGGTGAAGCTGGTTGAGAGAATGCCAAGCTGTCAACAAGGCTACCTTGAAGAATCTCAAAATATAAAATATATTTTGATTTGTTAACACTTTTTGGTTACTACATGATTCCATGTGTTATTTCATAGTTATGATATCTTCTTTTTTTTATTACAATGTAGAAAATAGTACAAATAAAGAAAAACCCTTGAATGAGTAGTGTGCCCAAACTTTTGACTGGTACTGTATATATATACACTGCTCAAAAAAATAAAAGGGAACACTTAAACAACACAATGTAATTCCAAGTCAATCCACCTTCTGTGAAATCAAACTCCTCCACGTCCCCTGATGTACTCGGCCTGTCTCCTGGTAGCGCCTCCATGCTCTGGACACTACGCTGACAGACACAGCAAACCTTCTTGGCACAAGCTCGCATTGATGTGCCATCCTGGATGAGCTGCACTACCTGAGCCACTTGTGTGGGTTGTAGACTCCGTCTCATGCTACCACTAGAGTGAGAGCACGCCGCAGCATTCAAAAGTGACCAAAACATCAGCCAGGAAGCATAGGAACTGAGAAGTGGTCTGTGGTACCCACATGCAGAATCACTCCTTTATTGGGGGTGTCTTGCTAATTGCCTATAATTTCCACCTTTTGTCTATTCCATTTGCACAACAGCATGTGAAATTAATTGTCAATCAGTGTTGCTTCCTAAGTGGACAGTTTGATTTCACAGAAGTGTGATTGACTTGGAGTTACATTGTGTTGTTTAAGTGTTCCCTTTATTTTTTTGAGCAGTGTATATATATGTTCGCTCATTAATCTACACACAGTACCCCATAATGGCAAAGCTAAAACAGGTTTAGACATTTTTGCCCCAAAAAATAATAAAAAATAATGAAATTGCAGATTTACATATGTATTCAGACCAAAGCTTTGGTAGATATAACGTGATTTGACATTTTATCTGTTGCCAATGACCTTGAGCCTTCTTGGATGGGCACTTCTAATGTAAATCTATGGCAGCACCCAAGGGGGCTTGAACATTCTAGCTCTCCCTGTAGATTTTGAGATGACGTAGTGTCTCCATGAGTGACAGTACACTCATTTTATCAAGGGTGCCAATATTTTGGACCTGACTGTAGGTACTGTATGCTTTGAGGTAGTAGGGTATAATGAAGACACTAATAGGAGTGATGTTTCTGTTGTTTTGCTATCAGGAAGGTATGGGTTAAACAATCAATAATGTAATTACTGTCATTGGTCAACTTGGCCTTGGAGGTAATCATGTATGACCAAGTCTAGAATGTTAAAAATCCATTATTATCTCAAGTTCAGTCCACACACACGCACACAGGGAGAATACTTCTGCAACCAAGGAAATGTGTCTTTCATGATAAATTCTCATTGGCGTGTCCAGAGACATCCAGCCCATGTCAACAAATCAACACATTTTTCAATCTCTCGCTCTCCCTCCCTTTCTTTCTCTTATATTCCCTGCAATTGATTTTCCTTGCCCTTCTTTCTCCCTTCCTATCCCTGCTCTGGAAACAAATGGCACGTTCCTCTAAAATGTGGTGTCAAAGTCTGCAAGGCTCAGCATCATTAAGAAGAAAACTAGCAGTTAGCATGTTACATACTGCAGGCCACATACTATAACAGTGGCAATAAAGTTGACCTGCTCTTCAATGTTAAAGTTCAGACTTTATTTTCCTATTCAGAGACCTCTACACGTGTATTTATTTTTAGCAATAATGATTGCGCAGTATATTCCTTTTTGGCAAAGTATAAACATCAACACTAACATCAACTGAAACCCAATCTGCAATCTTTCATCATGTTATAGCGGTCGACGTCTGAATGGACTGAGAGAGGAAAGAGAGATTCTTTAATTTCGGACACAGTGGAAATGTCAGACCTCTGTCATTGATAACCAGTGAAATCTAATAAGGAGGAAGGAAGAGGGGCATCGTTTTTTCCATCCCCCTGTCCCTCTGAAGTCAGATCCAAAAATTGGAAACAGCAGCAGGCCCTAATCTTCCATAACATGCACGGAGAGTCATCGCGACGATAAACGTCCCCAGATATAGGTCCCCAGATATACGTCCCCAGATATACATCCCCAGATATACACCCACATGTAAATAAAAAAGGGCCAGTCAGGAAAACAGACATTTCACATAGTCCCGAGACTAACTGCCTTGCCTGTCTGTAGAGCATTATTTATAAACAGACATTTCACATAGTCACGAGACTAACTGCCTTGCCTGTCTGTAGAGCATTATTTATAAACAGACATTTCACATAGTCCCGAGACTAACTGCCTTGCCTGTCTGTAGAGCATTATTTATAAACAGACATTGGTACCTTTATTGATATTTATGGAAATTAGGGGTGGGGGGAATAAGACCCCATGGTTACGGGATATTGGAGAGGATTTCATTTCCCACCGAGTCGCCTCGGACCCGGCATGCTCAGAAATGAGGTCTGGTCGGACGGAGAATCTCAGAATGTGTCCGTGCAGATCACACCATTCTTCCTGATTACTTAGTCATGGCTCTTATCTGCAAACTGCCACATGGATACTACTTCGGCATCGTATTGTAACTCCATCCCTTCTTCTTCTTCTTCTTTAAGGGCCCCGTGGTTTTCTTCTCTCTGACCTATATCCTCCTGTGCTGATCAGATTAAAGACCAACCTTTGGCCAGAGGACCGCTGCTAAAGTTACAACAGAGCTGGAATGCATTATTAGAAATGTGTGACAAATATGTCAAGCCTAATTGTTGTGCTGGTGTGGAAAAGTAGACAACCCACAGTACAAAACTAACTGTGTCCCGAATCCCCCGATGTGCCACCAACAGGAACAACGACCTTGAGGGACATTTCAGCTGTGGAGCCCGCTGCTAATTAGAACAGGAAGTACTCATTAGCCAATGAGTGTCGCCCTCCCATGGGTTGTTCCATCTCCCATGATGCTCCCCTGCACCAGCATGAGTTGTTCTTCAAACTTGGCTAGCGTAGAATGTACTAGGCCTACTACAGTGCTGATGATTTGTTTCACAAGGATTATTGGCTAATTTGCATGAAATAAGAAATGAATAGTAAATATTGCAATACATCATAACATACTGTAGTAGTCTAGTAATAACAATGATGGCTATAAAAACAAATCTGGCCAGCGAAACCATTACCTACCATCTGATTCCATTAGAAACTGGCTCTAAGATTAATGGTCATTGGTTTATCATCACACAGTGTTAGGAGCGTGTATTGGAGGCGAAGTCAGGTGCAGGAGAGCAGAGTGTAGTGAACAGGCACACTTTTTATTACGGTCCAAAATGACAGCACAAAGTAACATAAAATGTGCCCAAACACGGAACATAGACAAAAAGTAATGCACATAACAATATCCACAATTCCAAAATACATGTAACACAAACAATCTTACACTGTCACGCCCTGACCTTAGAGAGCCTTTTTATTTCTCTATTTGGTTAGGTCAGGGTGTGATTTGGGTGGGCATTCTAGTTTGTCTGTTTCTTTGTTGGCCGGGTATGGTTCCCAATCAGAGGCAGCTGTCTATCGTTGTCTCTGATTGGGAATCATACTTAGGCAGCCTTTTTTCCCACCTGTGTTTGTGGGTAATTACTATTTTCTGTGTGTGTTTGTGTGCGCCACGGTTGCGTCACGTTCGGTTTCTGTTTACCTGTTTTTTTTGTGAAGGTTTCACTTTATTAAAGATGTGGAATTACAAGCTGCGCCTTGGCTCATTTATGACAGGGAGTTTGAAGACAGTGATCGTGACATACACAAAGACATGATGGGGAACAGAGGAATAAATACATATGGATTGATTGGGGAATGAAAACCAGGTGTGCATGGAACAAGACAAAACAAATGGATACATGAAAAATGGAGCGGCGATGGCTAGAAAGCCGGTGACGTCGACCGCCGAACGCCGCCCGAACAAGGAGAGGGCCCGACTTCGGTGGAAGTCGTGACAGTACCCCCCACCCCCATGACGCGCGGCTCCAGCGGTGCGTCAACACTGGCCTCGGGGACAACCCGGAGGGCGAGGTGCAGGGCGATCCGGCCAGCGACGGTGGAACTCACGCAGTAGTTCAGGGTCTAATACATCAGCCACCGGAACCCAGCACCTCTCCTCCGGATCATACCCCTCCCACTCCACAAGGTACTGAAGGCCCCCCGCCCGACGCCTTGAATCCAGGATGGAACGGACGGAGTATGCCGGGACCCCTTGATGTCCAGAGGGGGCGGAGGAACCTCCCGTACCTCAGACTCCTGGAGCGGACCAGCCACCACCGGCCTGAGGAGAGACACATGGAACGAGGGGTTAATATGGTAATCGTGGGGAAGCTATAACCTGTAACATACCTCGTTCACTCTCCTCAGGACTTTGAATGGCCCCACAAACTGCGGGCCCAGCTTCCGGCAGGTCAGGCGGAGGGGCAGGTTTCGGGTCGAGAGCCAGACCCTGTACGCTGGTGCGTACACCGGGGCCTCACTGCGGTGACGGTCCACGCTGGTCTTTTGGCGCAGCCCGGCCTGCTGGAGGTGACCATGGGCTGCTTCCCAGGACTCCTCCGAGCGTCTGACCCACTCGTCCACCGCAGCAGCCTCGGTCTGACTCCGATGCCACTGTGCCAGAACCGGCTGGTATCCAAATACACACTGAAAGGGGAAAAGGTTAGTGGAGGAGTGGCGGAGCGAGTTCTGCACCATCTCTGCCCAGGGCACGAACGCCGCCCACTCCCCCGGCCAGTCCTGGCAATAGGACTGCAGAAACCTGCCCACATCCTGGTTCACTCTCTCCACCTGCCCATTACTCTCGGGGTAGAAACCCGAGGCAAGGCTGATCGAGACCCCCAAACGTTCCATGAATTCCCTCCAGACTCTCAAAGTGAACTGGGGACCCCGATCAGACACTATATCCTCAGGCACCCCGTAGTGCCGGAAGACGTGTGTAAACAGGGCCTCCACAGTTTGTAGGGCCTTCTGGAGACCGGGCAGAAGGAGGAGACGACAGGACTTAGAGAAACGATCCACAATGACCAAGATCGTGGTGTTCCCCTGTGAGGGAGGAAGATCCGTTAGAAAATCAACCGACAGGTGTGACCAAGGCCGTTGTGGAACGGGTAAGGGATGTAGCTTACCTCTGGGCAGGTGTCTAGGAGCCTTACACTGGGCGCACACCGAGCAGGAGGAAACATAAACCCTCACATCCCGAGCCAAGGTGGGCCACCAGTACTTCCCAGACAGACAGCGCACCGTCCAACCGATCCCCGGATGACCAGAGGAGGGTGATGTGTGGGCCCAATAGATCAACTGGTCACGGACCGCAAACGGAACGTACTGAAGTCCGACGGGACACTGGAGTGGGGCGGGCTCAGTACGCAACGCCCGCTCAATGTCCACGTCCAGCTCCCACACGACCGGCGCTACAAGGCAGGAGGCCGGGAGAATGGGAGTCTGATCCATGGGCCGCTCCTCTGTGTCATACAGCTGGGACAGTGCGTCTGCCTTAACATTCTGGGAACCTGGTCTGTAGGACAGGGTAAACACAAAACGGGTAAAGAACATGGCCCACCTTGCCTGACGAGGATTCAGTCTCCTAGCTGCCCGGATGTACTCCAGGTTGCGGTGGTCAGTCCAGATGAGGAAAGGGTGTTTAGCCCCCTCAAGCCAATGTCTCCACGCCTTCAAAGCCTTAACCACAGCCAAGCGCTCCCAGTCCCCCACATCATAGCCCGGCGGAGCGGAACTGAGCTTCTTCGAGAAGAAAGCACAGGGGCGGAGCTTCGGTGGCGTGCCCGAGCGCTGAGAGAGCACGGCTCCGATCCCAGACTCTGACGCGTCCATCTCCACTATGAATGCCAAAGAGGGATCCAGATGGGCCAGCACGGGAGCCGAGGTAAACAGAGCTCTCAGCTGCCCAAAAGCCCTGTCCACCTCAACTGACCACTGCAGACGTACAGGACCCCCCTTCAGCAGTGAGGTAATGGGAGCAGCCACCTGGCCAAAACCCTAGATGAATCTCCGGTAGTAATTGGCAAACCCTAAAAATCGCTGCACCTCCTTTACCGTGGTGGGAGTTGGCCAATTACGCACGGCTGCTATGCGGTCACTCTCCAACTCCACCCGATGTGGAAATGCGATACCATAGAAAGGAGACGGACTGTTGAAAGAACAGGCATTTCTCAGCCTTGACGTACAGGTCATGCTCCAACAGTCGTCCAAGTACCTTGCACACCAAGGACACATGCTCGGCGCGTGTAGCGGAGTATATCAGAATGTCATCGATATACACCACTACACCCTGCCCGTGCAGGTCCCTGAAAATCTCATCTACGAAGCATTGGAAGACTGATGGAGCATTCATCAACCCGTACGGCATGACGAGGTACTCATAATGCCCTGAGGTGGTACTAAATGCCGTCTTCCACTCGTCTCCCTATCGGATACGCACCAGATTGTACGCACTCCTGAGATCAAGTTTAGTGAAGAAGCGCACCCCGTGCATTGACTCAATCGCCGTGGCGATAATAGGTAGCGGGTAATTGTACCTCACCGTGATTTGATTGAGACCTCTATAATCAATGCACGGGCGCAGACCTCCATCCTTCTTCTTCACAAAAAATACATTTGAGGAGGCCGGTGAAGTGGAGGACCGAATGTACCTCTGACGCAGGGATTCGGAGACATATGTCTCCATAGCCACCGTCTCCGCTTGCGACAGGGGATACACGTGACTCCTGGGAAGTGCAGCGTCTACCAGGAGATTTATCACACAATCCCCCCCGTCGATGGGGTGGTAATTGAGTCGCAAGGCCAAATCGGCATATTCTGGGGGAATGCGCACGGTGGAGACCTGGTCTGGACTTTCCACCGTGGTAGCACCAACGGAAACCCATACACACCTCCCCGAGCACTCTCGCGACCACCCCAAGAGTCCTCTGTTGCCAGGAAATGGTGGGGTTATGATGAGCCAACCAGGGAAGGCCTAGTACCACGGGAAACGCAGGAGAGTCAATCAGAAAAAGACTGATTCTCTCATCGTGACCCCCCTGCGTCTCCATGGCCAGGGAGATGGTGGCCTCCTTGATTAGTCCAGACCCTAATGGTCGACTATCCAGAGCGTGAACCGAAAAGGTCTATCTACAGGAACAATGGGGATCCCTAAACTAAGTGCTAACGCTTTGTCAATAAAATTCCCAGCTGCGCCTGAATCGACGAGCGCCTTATGCTGGGAATGCGGGGAGAACTCAGGGAAACAAACAGGTACAAACAGGTGGACAACAGAGGACTCTGAATGAGAGTGGTGCATACTCACCTGGGTGACGTCAGAGTGCCCTGCCTGCTGCCTCGACTCCCAGAGGGACCAACCCGGGACCGACCGGCAGTGTGCCCTCTGCGGCCACAGATGGTGCACGTGAAGGCCCCTCCAGCCTCCCTACGCACAGCCCCTCCCAAATCCATAGTACCGGAGCAGGAGTGCTGGGAGATGGAACCAACAGAGCCCCCTCAGGACATCCACGGATGACCAGCAGGTTATCCAACCGGATGAACATATCCACCAGTTGGTCAAAAGTGGTGGTGGCATTCCTGCAGGCCATCTCCCGTCGGACGTCCTCACGTAAGCTGCATCGATAGTGGTTGATGAGGGCCCTGTCGTTCCATCTTGTTCCGGCGGCCAAGGTCCGGAACTCCAGCGCGAAATCCTGTGCGCTCCTCGTCCCCTGCCTCAAATGGAAGAGTCGTTCTTGAAGTGGTCCAATGCCGCATCTTCCTCTTCCCACATGGCGTTTGCCCACTCCAGAGCTCTCCCTGAGAGGCATGAGACGAGGGCGGATACTCTCTCCCTTCCTGAGGGAGCTGGGTGAACAGTGGCCAGGTATAGGTCCAGTTGTAAAAGGAACCCCTGGCACTGTGCAGCTGTCCCATCATACTCCCTGGGAAGGGAGAGACGTAGTCCACTGGAGCTGGATCCGGACGGGACGGGTAGAGATAACCTCGGTTGAGCTGGTCGAGGCGCTGGAGAGACTTCCTGTCTCTCCCAGCGGTCCATGGTCTGGACAACGCGATCCATCATGGCACCGAGATGATGTAGCATAGCCGCGTGTTCCTGGACGCGTTCCTCGACTCCTCTGACTGGGGTACCTGCTCCTGCTGACTCCATGGTTTGGTGTAAGATTCTGTTAGGAGCGTGTATTGGAGGTGAAGTCAGGTGCAGGAGAGCAGAGTGTAGTGAACAGGCGCACTTTTTATTCCGGTCCAAAATGACAGCACAAAGTAACATAAAATGTGCCCAAACACGGAACATAGWCAAAAAGTAATGCRCGTAACAATATCCACAATTCCAAAATACACATAACACAAACAATCTTACACAAAGACATGATGGGGAACAGAGGAATAAATACATATGGATTGATTGGGGAATGAAAACTAGGTGTGCAGGGAACAAGACAAAACAAATGGATACATGAAAAATGGAGCTGCGATGGCTAGAAAGCCGGTGACGTCGACCGCCGAACGCCGCCCGAACAAGGAGCGGAACCGACTTCGGCGGAAGTCGTGACACACAGGGGAATGGCCATTCTCTAAACACCAGTCAGAATAAATTATTAGACGATGGCGGCGGCGGCTCATCAGTGTCCGTTTAAACGACTTGTCTGTATTTATTGTCGCCAGTCGCTCGGGTGTGCAGGCAGCGTCTCTCAGCGCGGCTATTAACGTCTCTCCACTGACACAATTTCCAGGGCTGAGGTTTGAGAATAACACATTGAGTCGTACAATACAACATGGACTCATAGCCCTCCTCTCTCAGCCTCCCCTGCGCCATGTTCATCCCCCCCAGAGGCTGTCAAGAGATTACCGGAACATTACAAAGCAGGTTTTCCCGTGTCACATTAAAACCTCTCCCCCTCTTAACAGCATCTTAAACCATCTTTTTTCTCCTCGCTTTCCTTTTCCGCTTGGATGACTGGGAAAATAACCAGGGAACAAAAAAGGTCAAGTGACTGCCTCTGTTGCCTCCTCTGTTTTTTTATATAAAGAGCAAGGGAATATAAAATGTGGTAGCCCAGCATGAAATTATTGCATGGTAATGAGTCTTTGAGCCAAGGATGGGGATGGGGGGGACTGACATCTAGTTAGGCCACGCACTCACACTCGACCTGTGTTTGAGTGTGGGTCGATTGATGTTCATGTTATATGCCTAGAGACATTGCAAGTGAATAGAGGGGATTTGCTGGTTGCGTTTTAGTGGTGGAAGTGTGGTTGGGGGTTGGTGTCTGTGCTGGCTGACTTATGACCATACTGGACAAGTTCATCAAGTCTGGAGGTCTGGCTTGCCCCCCTGCTGAGGGGATCTGTCTGTGGGTGATAATCTTTGTGCTGAGAAGGGTGTGAGTGGAGGAGGGTTGGTGTGAGTGCACGCACGTGTGTGATATGGGGAAAGGATGTGGGTGTGTGGTGGACTTGTTACTTTTTTTACAGTGCCGTTTTATGTCTGGCACGCCATGCTTAGGGGGAGAATTAGGTGTGATGACTTTCTGTTTCATTAGGTCATTAGTTAGAAAAGTAGCTACATAAATAGCAGAAGCTGTTGTTATATCAAAGTTATATCAAAAAAAATGTTTTCCATGCAATTCTGTAGATTTATGTTTGTTATGGCAGGCTATGCATTGCAAATCCCTTATCGGTCCACACTGTTACATTTTCACTTTTTAAGTCATTTACATGCTTATTAATACAAGCATTTTGACACAGACCAAGCTTTGTAATTGTGCAGGCATTAAATAACTATGACAAAATAACATGCTAAATCACAAAAATGTCTCAGATCCAAATCGGAGTATTTTTGTTTGTGTACTTTAAAGCTTGGATGAAAGCCTTTCCTTTCTACCAAGCATGATATTCGGCTAGTTGTTCTGTGTCTTTTTGTGTTAGCAGGTTTTTTTTTWAAACTCTTTGTACCAATACTATTGAACTTGCGCCTGGTGGGGGTTTGCTGCCCAATAACACTGCAGAGGAGTACACCAAAAAAATTAAAAGGTTTAGAAATCCACATCATAGATCTGCCTTTAGTTGTCATGCAGCTTTATTGATTTTAAATTGTAAGATACTACCTGATTCACCTCAGCAGTTTGATCAGTCTGCTACATTTTTACTGTTGACTAAGACCAATAAACTGTTTTGCCTCCTCAGCTGAAAAGATAACATGATCAATTTGGCCCACACATGTCAATACAATAGGTTTCAATTATTTGCAGCATCAGTTTTTCTTTGTACAGGATGGAAAACGTTGAAACTGTATCGAATTTCTTTTGGTCTCTCCTTTTGGCAATCATTACTCCAAAATTACAGTACATATATATAGGATGCAGTAAACACAGTGTAGGCTTATGGTGCAATTAATCAGAACGTTAGCCTATTTGTTAATGCAGCCTATAGGCTACTATAATATAGTATCTCGACATATTAGTGAATAATAAAGGACTGTCCTAAATACTGTAATTTGATTTTTCAGAATTGGACAATTAAAAATTACCAATATCAGCTAATAGCGTTGAACAATGATTCAATTGATTCATTAATTCAATTAGTCAACATATCTAGCCATTTAATGTCGCATTAACATCGCTTCCTTCCCTCCATTGTCTAGATATAATTAATCTTCATTTAATCTAAATGCATATAATCCAATCATTAAAAGAAAGATATTGTTAAATATTATGGCTAGACTTTAGCTCACCTATAACACATGGAAAGCGGAGGCTTCCACCCACCAAGCCAATGCTGCCGTTACTTTAGTTCGATTAAAGGCGAGGTGATATATTTTTTATTTTTTTCACAAAGCGGTGATGATTCGAATAGCGAAAACACCTGGCATTGCGATTCATTTCCGCGCGCTTTGATAGGCGACCTTCCTGTACCCTCGTTTCGAAATCTTCCTTCATTGCACTTGCATGATGTCAATCTGATGCACAACACCCTCCCCCGAGATACCAAATAAGCCGCGTAGTGAGTGAAGCTCGCACTAGCCCGGACGGCTCTAGCTTCGCTCTGCTGTGTGTTACGCGCGAGCAGGAGAGAGATGACAAGAGCTTCGCGAGGCTGGACATTCAAACATGGAGCTTTTTAAAACGCAAATTTCGGTACTTTGGATATTATTGCTGAATGGAAACAAGGGCTGTCACTCTGAAGAAGGTATGTGGAACCTATTTTATACGTTTTTTGTGTGTGTTTTTACCCCGGACTGCTCGTAGCAGGTGGATGAATGAACGTCCACACTCCAGCCTAGCCGAATCGCCAGTCTGGTTGCAGGTGCACGCACGGTGAAGCGGAAGTTCAGAGATGCCGAAAACGTTGTATATTTGTACAAATAGGTCTATATTAAGTAAATCATTTCAGTACCTTATAGGAATTATCAACATTTTAAAAATGGGAAAACGCGCCAGAGTTCGGAAAAACCGCTCCAAATCAATTTGGTGTGAAAGCCGCATTCGTTGTGTTTCACACAGCTGGCAGCTTTACGGATCTCCTTTCAGTAGTTAAGTGACAGTTGAACATGTGGAAAAAATAGGAAACATGTCGTGATATGTAAGTAAAAAGTAAAAGCGAGGTGTTAAGTTTACCGACTTCGGACAAGGATTCACACAAACGTATCTTGTTGTGAATGTATAGCCACACAAACGTATCTTGTTGCGAATGTATAACCTAATCCTACAATCGTATTGTTACAAACTGCGTCCATTTATCACTTTGACATTGAACGGAAACCGTTAAACCTGGACAGTTGTAGTCTTGCAGCAACATTGTAATGATTTTCTAGTTTGTATGAAAGAGCATATTACAAATTGCCCACTGTTCGTCAAAAAAGTCTGAAACGCAACAAAAAGCACTGCTTAAATGTCAGAAAGTGATAGGCTACTGTTAAGGAAAAATATTTTTCAGCACTAGGCTATGTCTCAGCATTTAACGTTACTTCGTTAACCAGACTGAATAGAAAACATTGTTTCCCTCAGACACTTGCATAGCCAGAATAGATTCTGACTCTAAGCTTGCTTACATCTGCACTGGGATCGGACTTCCCTAATCATCATATTGTTACCCATGGATATTATGTCTGTAAGAAGTTGCCCTAAAAAAGACGCAACTGTCTCTTCAAGCCAGAATGTTGAATAAAATAATATTTATGCTTACTTTACCGGTTGTCTGTGCTATTGGCACTTTTGACAGTAGGAAGTGGAGATAAAATATCAACATGAAATTATTGTTTACACGACTTTTTACGGTCGGTAGGTTATGTTACTTGTTTTTTCAATTTCTTGAGTTATAGCAAATTATGCAAAATGTGTAACCGAACATTGTCTACCTTTCCGTCTGTGGTTCGGTTAAAGGACATTTTTTAAATCTTCATGTTCATCAACTTCAGCACCACCCCAACATCAACATATGTAAAAATTGCACGTTTCTATGTTTTGTAGTTAAAAAGATAGACGATAAGTGTTTCCATTGACATCGGTGTGCATCGTGTGATTTTTAACTAATTATGTGTAGGATGTCAATGGAAACACATCTTCCATCTTTTTTACTACAAAACATAGAAACGTGCCATTTTCACATACTGTATGTTGGGGTGGTGCTATAGATGAATGATAAAAATAAAAAATAAAAAATAAAGCTTGGCCATTGTTTACATACTGTGTTTGTCACATGCGAATTGCATCAGTATTGAAAATACAAAATTGGAAATACAAACCGAATAAAATACCAGCGTACTGAAAGTTGAGTTATTAACACTTGCCTGTGGATATTATGTCTCTGACTGACCTCTGACCTCCATCACAAGGACAAAATCAGTAGAAAGGTAAAGTAAATTGAAATTAAGATTATTCMAAATTCTAACTTGTAGTGCGACTGTTCGGGAATGCTGAGCCTGCATGTTTAAAACGAGAGTGTAAATCATCCACTCAGATTAGGCTAGGTTAGTTGGAATTAAAGGGCAATTCCACCACTTTTCAACCTAATTTACATTATCTCCTGCACAATAAGCGTCTTCATATGTGAAGACATTGTATTTCTATGATTTGTAGAAAATAAATATAAAGTTCAAAAGTTCTACCCAATGACATAAAATGTTAAAACATAAAAACAAGTTATTTTCAAACACTATGAGATTCACAGTGATGTGGGGAGCAAGAAAATACCCTCCCTCTGGCTAGAATCTCATTGCAGTATCTGGAAATCAGAGAAGCATTTTTTAGGCCCTTATCTTTTAAACCACAGATCATAGAAACACAATGTTTTCACATGTGACCGACCACCTTGATTCGGTCTTGTGTTTTTTACATTGGATAAAAGTAGAGACTCAGAGCTACACAATGGTATATCATACACTGCGGTTGAGGAACAATGGAAAAGTAATTCTGCTTTGAAAGTTGATCAACTTGTAAACTAACTTTTGAGAAAATGGACCTTGAATGTTTTGGTGCATCTACTGGAGAGCTCTTCTTTGTCTACACCTATTCAGCATCGTTCACCCCCTCTTAAGCCTTAGCCCCGCCCATTTCTTTAAGGATTCACATAGTGAGTAAGGTAGTGTAGTAAACAAMCAAAGATTTCAAGACTAAAGTGGTGAAAGTAGTAGCCTACAATAAGGAAAACTCCAGGTAAAAATACACGTAATCTAGTCCTTGGCCTATATCCTAATCTGACTTTGGTGGTCATTGTCCTCACATTACCGTCTCTGGTAAACACACACTATATCAAATAAAATCAACGTCTATTTTTCACATGCACAGGATACAGAAGGTGTAAACGGTACAGTGAAAGGGTTATTTGCATAGTAGCAATATCAAAAATAGAAAGTGTCCAGATAAATATATTTCATAAATATTAGATGATGCTAACCCAGACACACTTGTCTAAATTGATGGGTCATGTGAAAGAAATGCTATAACCACCCCCAGCCACATCTAGCTAAGTGATGGGTCACTAATGTGTAGACGTACACATGTTCATGAAATACAGTAGATGGCCGTAATCACCCCCAGACACACCAGGCTAACTTGATGGCTCATGTAACAAGCGTTACATGACCCATCAAGTTAGCTAGCTAAACAATGAACCATAATCCCAACCCATACAGTACAAATGGATTGTCATAGCTAGCCACCATGCACGAAATGCTGTATTATAAATCTGCAGGTAGCTTAAGATAACCAACTAGGTTCAAAGTTAGCTAGATAGCTAACTTTAGGCTATACCTATCAATGCAAATGGATTTCTGAGAAACAAATAATATTACTACACAGATCATACACATAATGTTAGCCAGCCAGCCACCAAGCTAACATTCGCTAGCTAGCTATCAGTACACTGTAACTTGCAATTAAACTTTCTCACAAAATTAGAAAGTATAATATCTGAAAATGAAGCTAGACTCTTGCCCATATACATGGATGAACGCTTCACGGCAGACTGGAACCATTTAACTAAGTAATACGTCCTGTGTCGTTTCCATTTTGTCTGTAGCTACAGCTTGTTTGGCCCGTTGTCAAGTCACTCCGGTTCACACTGACCGTGTGCAGAAAGTAGTCCATCACAACTTTTCCCCACTGATCTTTGTCGATAGCACCTATTAAATTCAGGGCAGCAATGTTGTTGAGAGCAGTATCACCACTTTTGCAGTTCTCCATGGCAAACGTTATAGCTTTTAAAAAAGCCACAGTAGCAATGATTATCTACACATACTGAGCAGCTCATGTTATAGACAGACGCATTCTACATGATAGACCAATCCGAGCTCCTCTCTCGGCATGTCCAGCCCATTCATTATCTTAGCCAATAATGGCTAGCAAGAAGGTTCCTGTCTGTTTCTGTGGCTAAACCAACTAGGCTCGTAATTTATCAATTTTATTTTACGCTGCGGAGCCCGGCTCAAGTATGGCTTGGAAAACGTACCTCAATCCAGGGATGTGAAATGTGTTGTACTCGAATTGTCCCATTATTCCAACTATAACACCAAGAAGTTTGAACGACTGCCAGTTTTTTAGCAGTTCTTCAATCTTCTCAGTGTAACAGTTGGGATAATGGGACAATTCGGAGTACAACGCATTTCTCATCCCTGGATTAAGGTATGTTTTCCGAGCCATATCCTACGCCAGCTCCCCAGTATCTTTATCTAAACAGGAAGCCTGTCTGATCCCAGTGCAGTTGTAAACAACCATAGGGTCGGAATCTATTCTGGTTGACACTTGCATAGAGCAAATGGTTTCCTTTGTCTCATTCCCTTACAATCGCTCATACTTCAAAACCGAGGGCAGAATGCGAAAGCTGGCTTATTGATGCCCCCTCTCTACCCTCTCTTTCTGCCCTGTAAAGTAGTCTGGCCAGTGGGCTATCTCTCTCTGGTTGTGAGGTATTGAGCGTGGTTCTGATGCAGGAAGGGCTGGGACTGCGTGTCACTGTTAGGCTCAGGTGAGGTCAGTAAAGCGTCCTAATCAGTGCTTGGATTCAGAGAAGGAAGAGCACATAATCGCATGCTTTCCCCAGGCGAGGGTTAGTTCCAGCAGTGTCTAAGCACAGCTGAGCCAGGCTGTGCAAACACACATTGCATGTACAAACACAAACATGCGAACGAGCACGCGCGCGCGCGCGCACACATTCTGCTCATGCGCACACATAGCTTTGTTACTTACACACAGACACACACAATCTCACTTAAACACAGCAATCTCGCTTAAACACAGATGCACGTCATAATTACTTACACACACACATCCTCTCATACACACGCTGCACACACCCACATGACATGGCATGCCGACAACACACACACACACATACACAAGCTTTCTTACTGTACACCCACATGAACACAGTCGTGCATGCATACTTATCCACAAAAGACATAGCTTACAGTGTTCACGTATAGAGTATTATACCATGGCATTGTTTAATACTCGTTTCCGATTGGCTTGAAGGATATTCTAGAGCGTGGATTATTTTGCTATAACGCACGGTGGAATTGAATGCCTATAAATCATTCTTACATGTTCTATGTTTGAGCTCCTTTTAGAAAGCAAAAGTCGAATTGAAAACGTTATTGGCATTGTTGAATAAAATCTTCATAACATCAAGTTAGGATTGGCGGTTTGGTTCGCTAAACTAGCAAGTCTGTTTGTGTGGTTACCAAGGCAACCACTGTAGCTATCTAGTAAACTTATAGCTTCTTAAGTGGATGTTGAACACATTTCTACCTGCAAATGAACACATTTCTAGCGGCAAATGGTATAAAAGCGATTATCTCAACTCACGGCTCTATTCGTTCTGTGGAAAATAATGCAACTCTGTCGAAGGTCAGTTCCACTCCGCTGGCACATCGTGGAACACACCTACGTCGTTCATTATTTTCCATAGAACGCATAACCCCTCGTTGATAATTCCTTCCCTATAATACTATAGAGCACTTTACACCCACAGCTCAGTGTTGCCAGCTTGAGTCGTTTCCCTGGAATGCTGGCCAGTTGGATTGGAAGCTCTGTTCTAATTGATGTTGTGACAACGATTAATTGCTGTGAAAGCAATGTGTTTCTGAAGGCTGGGGTTGGCAGCCATGTCATTGGGGCTCGCAACAGTAGGGGAATTTGCCTCTGTCTGTTGTTCAAATCCCTCTCTCCATCCTATCTGTATTATTAGAGATAAAGTGCATTCGGAAGGTATTCAGAACCCTTGACCTTTTCCACGTTTTGTTATGTTACAGCCATATTCTAAAATGGATTACATACATTTTTTCCCTCAATCTACACACAATACCCCATAATGACAAAGCGAAAACAGGTTTTTAGAAAAGTTTGCTAATTTCAAAAAAAAAAAAAAAACATAAATACCGTAAGTATTCAGACCCTTTGTTATGAGACTCGAAATTGAGCTCTGGTGCATCCTGTTTCCATTGATCGTCCTTGAGATTTTCCTACAACTTGATTGGAGTCCACCTGTGTTAAATTAAATTGATTGGACATGATTTGGAACGGCACACACCTGTCTATATAAGGTCCTACAGTTGACAGTGCATGTCAGAGCAAAAACCAAGCTATGAGGTCGGTGGAATTGTCCAAGACAACGAGCTCCAAGACAGGATTGTGTTGAGGCACAGATCTGGGGAAGGGTGCCAAAGAAAATATCTGCAGCATTGAAGGGCCCCAAGAACACAGCGGCCACTCTGACAGAGCTCCAGAGTTCCTCTGTGTAGATGGGAGAACCTTCCAGAAGGACAACCATCTCTACAGCACTCCACCAATCAGGCCTTTATGGTAGAGTGTCCAGATGGAAGCCATTCCTCAGTAAAAGACACACGACAGCCTGCTTGGAGTTTGCCAAAAGGCACCTAAATACTTTCAGACCATGAGAAACAAGATTCTCTGGTCTGATGAAACCAAGATTAAACTCTTTGGCAAGAATGCCAAGCGTCACGTCTGGAGGAAACCTGGCACTGTGAAGCATGGTGGTGGCAGCATCATGCTGTGAGGATGTTTTTCAGCGGCAGGGACTGGGGGATTAGTTAGGATCGAGGGAAAGATGAACAGAGCAAAGTACAGAGAGATCCTTGATGAAAATCTGCTCCAGAGCGCTCAGGACCTCAGACTGGGGTGATGGTTCATCTTCCAACAGAACAACAACCCTAAGCACACAGCCAAGACAATGCAGGAGTGGCTTTGGGACAAGTCTCTGAATGTCTTTGAGTGGCCCAGCCAGAGCCCAGACTTGAATCCAATCAAACTTCTCTGTAGAGACCAGAAAATAGCTGTGCAGCAACACTCCCCATCCAACCTGACAGAGATTGAGAGGATCTACAGAGAATAATGGAAGACACTCCCCAAATATAGGTGTGCCAAGCTTGTAGCGTCATACCCAAGAAGACTAGAGGCTGTAATCACTGCCAAATGTGCTTTAACAAAGTTCTGAGTAAAGAGTCTGAATACTTATGTAAATCTGATATTTCAGTTTATTTTTAATAACCTCTTATTGCTTTGTCATTAGGGGGTATTATGTGTAGATTGATGGGGGGGGGGGACAATTTAATCAATTTTAGAATAAGGCTGTAAAAAGAAAGTCAAGGGGTCTGAATACTTTCCGAATGCACTGTAATTCACCACTTTCATACACGTACCTGTCCTATGAGAATGAATTGACCCATACACACTTGTATTTTTTTAACCTAAAGGGTAACTGAATGGTAAGCCACTCGCACAGGCAGCACAATTCCGATCTTTTGCCCAATTATAAAGTATCTGATCTTATTGGTCAATCATTGGGCAAAATATCAGAATTGTAGAAATGCAGCCATTGTGTGGGCTGTCACACACAGCTTCTCACAGAGGATGATGTGTATGTCTGTGTGTATTCCTGGTTCTGAGGGCCTTTTCATGGATCTTCATAATGTGTCTTCATACAGTACCAGTCAAAAGTTGTGACACACCTATTCATTCCAGGGTTTTTCTTTTTACTATTTTCTACATTGTAGAATAATAGTGAAGACATCAAAACTTTGAAATTACACATATGGAATCATGTAGTAACCAAAAAAGCGTTAAACGAATCAAAATAAATGTGAGATTCTTCAAAGTAGCCACCCTTTGCCTTAAGGACAGATTTGCAAACTCTTGTCATTCTCTCAACCAGCTTTRAGGTAGTCACCTGGAATGTCTTAAGTTAATTTGTGGAATTTATGTCCTCCTTAATGCATTTGAGCCAATCAGTTGTGTTGTGACAAGGTAGGGGTGGTATACAGAAGATAGCCCTATTTGGTCAAATACCAAGTCCATATTATGGCAAGAACAGCTCAAATGAGCAAAGAGGAACAACAGTCCATCACTTTAAGACATGAAGGTCAGTCAATACGGAACATTTCCAGAACTTTGAAAGTGCAGTCGCAAAAACCATCAAGCGCTATGATGGAACTGGCTCTCATGAGGACTGCCACAGGAAAGGAAGACCCAGAGTTACCTCTGCTGCAGAAGATAAGTTCATTAGAGTTACCAGCCTCAGAAATTCCTTCCCAAATAAATGCTTCACAGAGTTCAAGTAACAGACACATCTCAACATCAACTGTTCAGAGGAGACTGCGTGAATCAAGCCTTCATGGTCGAATTGCTGCAAAGGACACCAATAAAAAGAAGAGACTTGCTTGGGCCAAGAAACACGAGCAATGGACATTAGACCGGTGGAAATCTGTCCTTTTGGTCTGATGAGTCCAAGTTTGAGATATTTGGTTCCATCCGCTGTGTCTTTGTGAGACGCAGAGTAGGTGAACGGATGATCTCCGCATGTGTGGTTCCCACCATGAATCATGGAGGAGATGGTGTGGGGGTGCTTTGCTGGTGACACTGTCTGTGATATATATAGAATTCAAGGCACACTAAACCAGCATGGCTACCACAGCATTCGCCAGATACGCCATCCCATCTGGTTTGTGCTTAGTGGGACTATCATTTGTTTTTCAACAGGACAATGGACTATTTGACCAAGGAAGAGTGATGGAGTGGCTTCACTCAGTGACCTGGCCTCTACAATCACCCGACCTAACCCAATTGAGATGGTTTAGGATGAGTTGGACTGCAGTGAAGGAAAAAGCAGCCATCAAGTGCCCAGCATATGTGGTAACTCCTTCAGACTGTTGGAAAAGCATTCCAGGTAAAAGCTGGTTGAGAGAATGCCAAGAGTGTGCAAAGCTGTCATCAAGGAAAAGGGTGGCTAATATACACTGCTCAAAAAAATAAAGGGAACACTTAAACAACACAATGTAACTCCAAGTCAATCACACTTCTGTGAAATCAAACTGTCCACTTAGGAAGCAAACTGATTGACAATAAATTTCCACATGCTGTTGTGCAAATGGAATAGACAAAAGGTGGAAATTATAGGCAATTAGCAAGACACCCCCAAAAGGAGTGATTCTGCAGGTGGTGACCACAGACAACTTCTCATTCCTATGCTTCCTGGCTGATGTTTTTGGTCACTTTTGAATGCTGGCGGTGCTCTCACTCTAGTGGTAGCATGAGACGGAGTCTACAACCCACACAAGTGGCTCAGGTAGTGCAGTTCATCCAGGATGGCATGGCACATCAATGCGAGCTGTGGCAAAAAGGTTTGCTTGTTGTCTGTCAGTCTGTCAGCCCTGCAAAATGACCTCCAGCAGGCCACAAATGTGCATGTGTCAGCATATGGTCTCACAAGGGGTCTGAGGATCTCATCTCGGTACCTAATGGCAGTCAGGCTACCTCTGGCGAGCACATGGAGGCTGTGCGGCCCCACAAAGAAATGCCACCCCACACCATGACTGACCCACCGCCAAACCGGTCATGCTGGAGATGTTGCAGGCAGCAGAACATTCTCCACGGCGTCTCCAGACTCTGTCACGTCTGTCACATGTGCTCATGTGCTCAGTGTGAACCTGCTTTCATCTGTGAAGAGCACAGGGCGCAGTGGCGAATTTGCCAATCTTGGTGTTCTCTGGCAAATGCCAAACGTCCTGCACGGTTGCTGGGCTGTGAGCACAACCCCCACCTGTGGACGTCGGGCCCTCATACCACCTCAATTGAGTCTATTTCTGACCGTTTGAGCAGACACATGCACATTTGTGGCCTGCTGGAGGTCATTTTGCAGGGCTCTGGCAGTGCACCTCCTTGCACAAAGGCGGAGGTAGCGGTTCCTGCTGCTGGGGTTGTTCCCTCCTACGGCTCCTCCACGTCTCCTGATGTACTGGCCTGTCTCCTGGTAGCGCCTCCATGCTCTGGACACTACGCTGACAGACACAGCAAACCTTTTTGCCACAGCTCGCATTGATGTGCCATCCTGGATGAACTGCACTACCTGAGCCACTTGTGTGGGTTGTAGACTCCGTCTCATGCTACCACTAGAGTGAGAGACCGCCAGCATTCAAAGTGACCAAAACATCAGCCGGAAGCATAGGAACTGAGAAGTGGTCTGTGGTCACCACCTGCAGAATCACTCCTTTTTTTGGGGGTGTCTTGCTAATGCCTATAATTTCCACCTTTTGTCTATTCCATTTGCACAACAGCATGTGAAATTTATTGTCAATCAGTGTTGCTTCCTAAGTGGACAGTTTGATTTCATAGAAGTGTGATTGACTTGGAGTTACATTGTGTTGTTTAAGTGTTCCCTTTATTTTTTTGAGCAGTGTATATATAAAATATATTTTGATTGCGTGCACCTAGGCTAGGTGTGTGTGAGCAACGCCTGCATATGTGTGCGTGACCCCCCTCCCCACATTACCATGCGTCTCACATCCCAGGCGGGATTAAGGAGCGCTAATACGGCTGTGGCCCTGTAGGCAGTGCGGGGTGTCTTCCCCTCCTTGCACAGTCAATCTAGCTCTCGCAGCCGCTCTCTCATTCCCCACGCCTCAACGCTAACACACCTTGGCATCTCATCGGGATCTCATTTACTTCCCTCTCTCCCTCCTCCCCTCCGTATCCACCCATTGTGCAGCTGGAAGAAGGGGAGATTCAGCCTGGGCTAAAACTGAAGCGTAGCCTCTGGGTTCATTGTGTTTGTGCTGGCATAGCTTTGTAGCACTGTGTGTTATAGGCTAGTGGCCAATCCTCAAGAAGGGGGTTCGTTTTTTAGATGCCTCTACCCGTGCTATGTTTTTTCACATCTCTAATTTCCGAAATCGATGGTTGTGAAGAAATATTTTCTTGCAAAAGTGATTAAATTGATAGATATCGTCAGGAATCTTGTTCTTGATGCAGCTCTGCAGAGTGGTCACTAGCTGGCACAGCCACTAAGTCATAAAATAAGATTTTAAACCTAACCTTAACCCTAATGCCTAACCCTAACCTTAAATKAAGACCAAAAAACTACAAAGAAAATRTATGCAATTTTACGATATATAAAATTAAGACTCATGACAATGACCATCAACCTGACTTTATTTACCTGCAGGTGGGGCTTAAACCAGCTGAAAGCAGTCGCCCCATGAAAGACAGTCAACTCATTTTGATTCTATGCTTCATTGTGCTATCCTGAACTCTCTGAAATGAGTTGTGATACATGCTTTGAAAGCAGATGACCCAAAGTAGTCACTTCCCTTATGATTGATGCAAACCACTTTTGTGAGTGCCAACCCGTGGGCTCAGATCCCTGGTCCTATCTTGGCTGAGGGGTTCTGGAGCTGATAGTTGCGACCTCGCTGTGTGCGAAAGGTCAAAGTGATTTGTGAAGTTGGAAGCCGTGTCCGTGACATCGTCCCCCTGGGCTTTTTGGGCGATGTCATTTTGATGGCAGAGACCGAGGGAGGAGAGGAAAGTGCCAGGTACATGGTGAGCGAAAGAAGGGAGAAACGGAAGGGGAGGTGAGGGAGACTGGGAGGAGTGAAAAAGGGAGCATCCTAACCAGTCACCTTTCCTTTGGTGCATAGCTCTCCAACAAAGGATATATGGCCTAATACAGTCCAACAATCCCCAAAATGACTCTGCACTCTAAAGCATTTGCTTACTTACCAAAGGCTAACGTTGACTTTGATGGATTGATTGATTTTATGTGTGTCTTTCAAGCATCCTAGAGGGTCACCTGATTTTCCTTTGTTCCCCTGTAAGGACGGACGCTATTCTGCTGTATCTGCAGTAACGCTCTGTGCGTGCATGTTTGTGCCGATGTAGATGTTATAGGTAAGATGGATGTCTTTTTAGCTGATTCTTTAGCCTTATTGGATAGTGAGGAATGATTAGGGGACTTTATACTGGTGCTAGTGAGGAATGGGGATAGATGGAGCGCAAGGCACTACAGGGGGTAGTGAGTAGTAGAGGTCGGCCGAATTAATCGGAATGGCCGATTAATTGGGGCCGATTTCAAATTTTCATAACAATCGGTAATCAGCTTTTTTTGGACACCGATATTGGCCGATTACATTGCACTCCACGAGGAGACTGCGTGGCAGGCTGACTTCCTGTAATGCGAGTGCAGCAAGGAGCCAAGGTAAGGTGCTAGCTAGAACTAAACTTATCTTATAAAAAAACAATCAATCTTAACATAATCACTAGTTAACTACACATGGTTGATGATATTACTAGTTTATCTAGCTTGTCCTGCGTTGCATATAATCGATGTTGTGCCTGTTAATTTACCATTGAATCACAGCCTACTTCACCAAACGGGTGATTTAACGAGCGCATTCCCGAAAAAAACTGTCGTTGCACCAATGTGTACCTAACCATAAACATCAACGCCTTTCTTAAAATCAAAACACAAGTATATATATTTAAACCTGCATATTTAGTTAATATTGCCTGCTAACATGAATTTCTTTTAACCAGGGAAATTGTGTCACTTCTCTTGCGTTCTGTGCAACAGAGTCAGGGTATATGCAGCAGTTTGGGCCGCCTGGCTCGTTGTGAACTGTGTGAAGACCATTTCTTCCTAACAAAGACAGCCAACTTCGCCAAACGGTGGATGATTTAACAAAAGCGCATTTGCGAAAAAAGCACAATCGTTGCACGAATGTACCTAACCATAAACATCAATGCCTTTCTTAAAATCAATACACAGAAGTATATATTTTTAAACCTGCATATTTAGTTAAAATAAATTAATGTTAGCAGGCAATATTAAACTAGGGAAATTGTGTCACTTCTCTTGCGTTCATTGTATGCAGAGTCAGGGTATATGCAACAGTTTGGGCCGCCTGGCTCATTGCGAACTAATTTGCCAGAATTTTACGTAATTATGACATAACATTGAAGGTTGTGCAATGTAACAGGAATATTTAGACTGATGGATGCCACCCGTTTAGATAAAATACGGAACGGTTCCGTATTTCACTGAAATAATAAATGTTTTGTTTTCGAAATGATAGTTTCCGGATTCGACCATATTAATGACCTAAGGCTCGTATTTCTGTGTGTTATTATGTTATAATTAAGTCTATGATTTGATAGAGCAGTCTGACTGAGCGATGGTGGGCACCAGCAGGCTCATAAGCATTCATTCAAACAGAACTTTCGTGTGTTTTGCCAGCAGCTCTGCTGTTTATGAATTCAAGCCTATCAGCTCTCGAGATTAGGCTGGTGTAACCGATGTGAAATGGCTAGCTAGTTAGCGGGGTGCGCGCTAATAGTGTTTCAAACATCACTCGCTCTGAGACTTGGAGTAGTTGTTCCCCTTGCTCTGCATGGGTAACGCTGCTTCGAGGGTGGCTGTTGTCGATGTGTTCCTGGTTCGAGCCCAGGTAGCGGCGAGGAGAGGGATGGAAGCTATACTGTTTCACTGGCAATACTAAAGTGCCTCCTATAAGAACATCCAATAGTCAAAGGTATATGAAATACAAATCGTATAGAGAGAAATAGTCCTATAATTCCTATAATAACTACAACCTAAAACTTCTTACCTGGGAATATTGAAGACTCATGTTAAAAGGAACCACCAGCTTTCATATGTTCTCATGTTCTGAGCAAGGAACTTAAACGTTAGCTTTCTTACATGGCACATATTGCACTTTTACTTTCTTCTCCAACACTTTGTTTTTGCATTATTTAAACCAAATTGAACATGTTTCATTATTTATTTGAGGCGAAATTGATTTTATTGATGTATTATATTAAGTTAAAATAAGTGTTCATTCAGTATTGTTGTAATTGTCATTATTACAAATACATTTGAAAATGTATAATGTTTTTGGTCCTCCAATAATCGGGATCGGTATCGGCGTTGAAAAATCATAATTGGTCGACCTCTAGTCTGAACAGCTTCTACCCCCAATCCATAAGACTCCTGAACAGCTAATCAAATGGCTAACCAGACTATTTGCATTGCCCCACCCCCCCGTTCTACGCTGCTGCTACACTCTGTTATTGTCTATGCATTGTCACTTTAATAACTCTACCTACATGTACATATTACCTCAACACCGGTGCCCCCGCACATTGACTCTGTACCTGTATCCCCTGTATATAGCCCCGCTATTGTTATTTACTGCTGCTCTTTAATTATTTGTTATTCTTATCTCTTACTATCTCTTACTTAACTGCATTGTTGGTTAAGTAAGCATTTCACTAAGGTCTACACCTGTTGTATTTGGCGCATGTCATAAATACAATTTGATTTGAATGGCAGATTCTGATTTTAGGAATAATTAAGAATAGTGTGTGTCTTAACATGCACGCGTGTGTGTGTTTATGTATCTGTGTGTAATTTTTAGCATCTGCATGCATGGGTAATATAGATATTGCAGAGTGTGAGAAGCCTTGACATGATCCTCCAGTCTGCTCTATAGGTTTCCATCCTCCACCACCAAAGCTGTTAACACGAGCAAAAGCCAAGGTTAATACTGTACATGCTAGCTCACTCCCCACATCAGTCACTATTCATAAAGCTGCCAAACTCAAAGTGGAGAGGAACATGGAGAGTGGGACTCTGGGGATCGCACCAATACAGTAGCAGGGGTTGGGGAGAAGTTCTTTTTTTTTTTTTAACACCCAACAGGTGTGCCCCTCCACGTCCAAAACACTTATACACATGTTAAAACACACACGCACATTAAAACACCTCACATGAACACACACGCACATACATTAAACACACACTCCAGACCCTAACCCTTCCCTTACAAGACATGTTGTTTTGTAAAGGTTCCTTAAAGGTTGAGTATAAAAGGCCTCATTAATATCGAAAACATTTACCTTAAGAAAGGGAGGGACTGCTGCTGTTTTCTTTGCCTTTGTTTTACAATGTTGCCTTTAAGAATGCATTTTCTCCTCTGTTTATACTGTACAGTGATAATAATAGAACGGTTGTCTGGCAGACCAAATCAGCCAAAGGGACTTAGTTCCTCAACATATGCAATACAGTATATTATGTAGTCCAAGTGGGAATTGAGCTAACAACTCTGATGCTTAGAAACCGGCCTTGGAAGTACAAAACTTTTATGCTTTTGGCATACAAGATGAGTGGCAAAGGAAAAGTCAGTATGGCCTATAGTACCTGGTCTGAGTACCAGTCTCTTTAGCTAACATTCCACTCCTTGTCATTGCCAAAGAGACTACTCCTGTACTCCTCAAGCTCATTAATGATAGAATGTTCATATTTGAAGAGGATACATGACATGGAGTACAGGGAGTGGGTTAGCTAAAGAGACTGGTACCCAGGCTATACAGTAGACATGGAGTACAGGGAGTGGGTTAGCTAAAGAGACTGGTACCCAGGCTATATAGTACATGTGTATGACAGAATGTGCCGTCTCCTATTACCAAATGTTACATGTGCTGGTCCTCTTCTCACAGCTGTTGGCTTAAAGACTATCAGCCTGAATCTAGCCTGGTTTAGACTGCAGCATTACCTGCTGTATCACAGGTCAGGGTAGCGGCATAGAGGAACACACACAATGAATACTCCTCGTCGGTGTCTTCATTACACAGCAAATGATCAGAATATCCACGTGTTGGTTTGGCAGGGTATACAGTGTACTTTTGATGTAGTTTGTTGTATCCTAACATGGAATTACTGTATCTGCCTGCCATCCACTGGTCATGTGAACCACTGTGAGCCAGAAGGTTTGATTTCTTTAGCGGCTTGTAGAACATGACATGAGGTCTGTGCCATGTGCCCATCTATCCAGGGATTCTATGTTGGACAGGACACTAAAGACACACGAGATGTGAAACAGAATGTCATGTCCACCCCTGCTAATGTCTGTTCCCCTCCCATGAGCCTCCCCTCTCCTACGCTGTGTCAGTGCTCGCCTTGCCGGGCTTGACTCTGAGGGCCGCTCGTCAGCATACCGTATCCCCAGGATATTTCGAAATGTCAATATACATTTGAATACTAGTACTTTTTAAATAAATACTTATAGTCAACTTGTGCACTAGGTAGTAGATGAAGCAGATTACATTCATCATTATTTTTTTATTATGAAGCTTACTGGTACAAGTTTGTACAATGTCCCTGTGCAGTTTTCTTTAGTAGAGGAAAGAGTGCCTCCTACTGGCCCTCCAACACCACTTCCAGCAGCATCAGGTCTCCCATCCAGGGACCAACCCTGCTTAGCTTCAGTGGCAAGCCAGCAGTGGGATGCAGGGTGGTATGCTGTTGGCTATAAGATAAATAAATTCTATCCAGCTGGGTTTTGCAAACTTGCTAAGTAGCTAACGTTAGCTTGCAAGATGAAACTTCTTGGTAACAGACAGTCCCCTCCTGGATTAAGATCCCTGCTTTCTAATAATTGTTTTGTCTGTGCTGCAAACTGTGTTTCTGAGATGATTGTGTAACTTTATGAGCTGGGTTGTCTGTCTTTAGTCGGTCTACACATGCACTCGTTAGCATTTACCTAGCATCCGCTGTGAGGATTCCTTAGTACTCGTTAGCATTTACCTAGCATCCGCTGTGAGGATTCCTTAGTACTCGTTAGCATTCTGGTGATGTTCTTTTGGCTTTTTTTGTTAGGGGGGAAAAAAACGCCCCTTACCTCCGGTAATTCTGTATATCCCGGGATGGCACAGGCATGGTAAGAAGGTATGGACATCTGGATACTGTTCAACTCTTGCTCCTAATGTCTTTATGTCCTCCTGCTAGTCCTATGCTGCTGCAACGTCCGGACAGCACATGTTAGGGGATTTAGACTGTGGGGCTTTTGACCTCACACATGTAATACCAATCAGAAATTCCTATGCACCTACTGTACAATAATGGCGTCTTCTAACATTTTTATTTCTCACTTCGCGAGGCCTGTTGACAGGCCTGTAGGCTGCTCTCTGTGTGCAGGGCCACTTCTGTAGTGTTTCCAATCTCACTAAAATCCCTGCGTCATCATATTCATGCCATCATGTTCTTCCTCCTCCTCAACATCTGTGCTGCAAATATGATGTGTACAATGCATCATAGCGGACATCTCTGTAATGCATGATATCACTGTGTTTGCAATAGGAGTTCATACACTTTACATGTGAGTGACTGCATTTTTCAAGCAGATGGGCTTGACTTTAAAGCAACTAATACATGTTTGATTGGAAGCCCTCCTGAGTTGAATGGACACAATTGTATATTTTATTTTTATTTTTATTTCACCTTTATTTAACCAGGTAGGCCAGTTGAGAACAAGTTCTCATTTACAACTGCGACCTGGCCAAGATAAAGTAAAGCATTGCGACAAAAACAACAACACAGAGTTACATGGGATAAACAAACATACAGTTAAAAACACAATAGAAAAATCTGTGTACAGTTTGAACAAATTTAGGGAGGTAAGGCAATACATAGGCCATAGTGGCGAAGTAATTACAATTTAGCAATTAAACACTGGAGTGATAGATGTGCAGTTGAGGATGTGCAAGTAGAGATACTGGTGTGCAAAACAAGGTTCTTGTGTTTTGAAAGGAACTTGTGTAAAGAGATTGATCCCACTTGACGCAAACATAACAAGAGTCCCATCCAGTGACAAAGCAAAGGATTTGTGCAATCAGAGGAAATATGTAATGTCGCGCCTAATCACGCGCTTATCAGCGCTGTCAACTTCTCAGTTAAACAGCGTGCTTACTGATTAGGCATTTAGACACAAGTACCACTGTCTTAATTTAAATGCACTGTGTACTATATGCATACACCCACAAACGGTTAATTTACTCACACATACACACCAACGCATCCTTGTCTTTGTGTGCAATCTTGCCCCCCTTTCCCCGCCTCCCTTCTGGTAATGTTGGTCAAGTAGGAAATTCAGCTGGCTGGGGCTCATAAAGTATTACCCCCCCATGCCCATAACACCCCATTAATCTTTTGGAGAGGCATTTGACCTTTCAAACTCAGACCTGTGGAACTTGCTCACATGCGCACACAGTTCATACCCACTCAGAGAGTACATGCACGTCTACCCACACACACCCTTACTCCCTCCCTCACACACACAGGTGCATATTGAGCCACGGCTCACTCCCTCCGTTACAATAGGAAGGCCGTCTCCCCTCTCCTCCTCGGCAGTGTGGGTTTGACCAGTGACTTGGAAAATTGCCCGACCTTTTAATGCACGGTTTCCTCTGCGATGAATAAATACATAAATCGCACGGCTCTGGCTCGATCGCTTTTACGACCTGCCTCCCTCCCTCACCCCTGTCTCACCAACACCCCGCCAAAGAACAGAGTAGGTTCCTCTGAAGTGGCTACCCCCCCTGGAGACGACTGTTCATAATGAAAGGGTTTTAGCCGTGGGGTCTTTGGCGAGAGCATTGTAGGTGGTGGAAGCCTGTAATGGGCTGAGTGGCAGGGGCACTGTAACCTGCCAGCATGGGCCCCTTAGTATTCAGTTGTTCAGCAGAAGTACTGGAGAGGGAGAAGAGGGGGATAAAGAGAAGAGATTAAAGGGGGAGACTGGTAAGAGCGGGAGGGGGGATTAGAGGTGGGTGACTGTTGTCAGGGACCACACACACACACACACACACACACACCGTATGATTGAGCTGAAAGGCAAAGAAGGTCATTGTGTGTTTCATTGCTGCTATTGTGGAACCAGACATGTGTCATAGGGTGGCGAGAGAGCAATGACACTATGTTACAGATGCCTCTGAGTCAGTGGGTGTTTCTTAATATGCTACCGTGCCCCTGAGCACGCAAATTTGAGCACGGACCGGTCGGCATTGGAGTGCAAATCAAAGTATGCGAAACGAAGCACGGAGGGCAGTTGTCAGATGCGTACTCCGTTTGTACACATTTCGATGCATCGACGCAAGCTGCAACTGAATTACTCCCAGGATTGTTGACGCAATATTACACAACCACGTAAAAAACAACGCAACCTTTTTTTGAAACAATGGTTGGCTGGTTTTGCACTGAAGCAGGAGAATGTTAACGCTGACTTCAGAATCAAGTTACCCATCATGTTATGACGACAATATTTTATGTTGATACGTTAATAAACACCAATGGTGTTCATTTTGTCATGTTTAACTGCCTAAAATATCCACTCTAGTGTGCGTAGATCTCAGGCTAACTGACAAAAAGTTTTTTGCTACCCACAAATTGGCTAAACGTTGGCCATCTACCTTGTATAGCAACATTGCATGTAAAACTAGCTGACTAGCTAAATTATTACGATTCACATAAAGCTTACTGCTAATTTGTGTTTGCTTTATGTACAGTTGAAGACGGAAGTTTACATACACCTTAGCCAAATACATTTAAACTCAGTTTTTCACAATTCCTGACATTTATTCCTATTAAAAATTCCCTGTTTTAGTTCAGTTAGGATCACCACTTCATTTTAAGAATGTGAAATGTCAGAATAATAGTAGAGAGAAGGATTTATTTCAGCTTTTATTTCTTTCATCACATTCCCAGTGGGTCAGAAGTTTACATACACTCAATTAGTATTTGGTAGCGTTGCCTTTAAATTGTTTAACTTGGGTTAAATGTTTAGGGTAGCCTTCCACAACCTTCCCACAATACGTTGGGTGAATTTTGGCCCATTCCTCTTGACAGAGCTGGTGTAACTGAGTCAGGTTTGTAGGCCTCCTTGCTCGCACACGCTTTTTCAGTTCTGCCCACAAATTTTCTATAGAATTGAGGTCAGGGCTTTGTGATGGCCACTCCAATACCTTGACTTTGTTGAGATGGTGTTCTTCAGCTTGCAAGCTTCCCCCTTTTTCCTCCAACCATAACGATGGTCATTATGGCCAAACAGTTCTACTTATGTTTCATCAGACCAGAGGACATTTCTCCAAAAAGTATGATCTTTGTCCCTGTGTGCAGTTGCAAACTGTAGTCTGGCTTTTTTATGGCGGTTTTGGAGCAATGGCTTCTTCCTTGCTGAATGACCTTTCAGATTGTCGATATAGGACTCATTTTACTTTTGTACCGGTTTCCTCCAGCATCTTCACAAGGTCCTTTGCTGTTCTGGGATTGATTTTCACTTTTCACACCAAAGTACGTTCATCTCTAGGAGACAGAACGAGTCTCCTTCCTGAGCGGTATGACGGCTGCTTGGTCCCATGGTATTTATACTTGCGTTCTATTGTTTGTACAGATGAACGTGGCACCTTCAGGCTTTTGGAAATTGCTCCCAAGGATGAACCAGACTTTTTTTCTGAGGTCTTGGCTGATTTCTTTTGATTTTCCCATGATGTCAAGCAAAGAGGCACTGAGTTTGAAGGTAGGCCTTGAAATACTTCCACAGGTACACCTCCAATAGGCTAATTGACATCATTTAGGTCAATCAGAAGCTTCTAAAGACATGACATCATTTTCTGGAATTTTCCAAGCTGTTTAAAGGCACAGTCAACTCAGTGTATGTACACTTCTGACCCACTGGAATTGTGATRCAGTGAATTATAAGTGAAATAATCTGTCTGTAAACAATTGTTGGAAAAATTACTTGTGTCATGCACAAAGTAGATGTCCTAACCAACTTGCCAAAACTATAGTTAACAAGAAATTTGTGGAGTGGTTGAAAACGAGTTTTAATGACTCCAACCTAAGTGTATGTAAACTTCCGACTTCAACTGTAGTTATCTTGTTTCTTCTGTATTGGTCAAAGTAGTACGGCGTGCGAGTGCTTCTCAAATGTAACATTTTATGCGTTCCACACTCTCATCCTCACAAGAACGTACTCAAGAAAACGTCCTTGGAAAACGAACTTGGAGCATGAATGTGTGGAGCACAGTAGTATGCATATTGAGAAACACCCAGTGTCTTCACCACAATGCAATAATCTTTGAAAGTGTGTTTTTTTGCCTGTTGGTCTGTGTTTGCACATCTAGCTGTCCTGCTTCTGTGTGAGTGGGTTTATGGATTTGCTAATGTATTGTGTGTTTAGTGTGTGTGTGTTTAGTGTGTAGACTAGCTGGTAGTGATTGCAATCACGGCAGCAGCAGTAGATCAGGCTGTTTCAGATGGAACCGCTTTATTTCCAGTCAGTCATGTCAGTCAGCTGGCTGACTCTCCCCAAAACAATCCACTAGCAGACCCACAGCTATATGGTTTCTGTTTGGCTTGCGTTCAGCTTGGTTTACTCTCTGGCTTGCGTTCAGCTTGGTTTACTCTCTGGCTTGCGTTCAGCTTGGTTTACTCTCTGGCTTGCGTTCAGCTTGGTTTTACTCTCTGGCTTGCGTTCAGCTTGGTTTTACTCTGTGTATTTGGGCTGTGTTGCCCAATGTTGACCCAGTGATGCCAACAAAAATAATTGATCACATGCACTGGCAAACCCAGAGTGATTGTAGAGAGCGGAGGACAGGAAAAACAAGAGGGACTTTGTCAGCCTAATTCCTATGCACAGTTGATTCATTGGCGTCTTCCTGAATGGCACACACACGTGACACACACACATAACTCCCTAATCCACAGAACTATCAGTGATTCCCACTGGCTGAAATGAGGTTCATCCCAAAACATGGGATAGTCTTGTGTATTCTACAAAGTAGGTGACATGCATGTCCCTCAACTCACCTGTCTGTCGTTAACTCAACATACTATACTTTACTGTAGAAACACGCTGTGTGTATATTTCCAATTACATACTGTTAGGTTCTTATTTTTCAGAGTAAATAACCCACGGACACTAGGGAAGCTTTTTAACCAAGTTTATTCTTCCCAAAGGTTCTGAACAGCTGAAAACAGACAGCGAAACATTTCGGACATCACAGTTTATATACATCCCACTTAAGACACTCCCCTTTCTCTCCAATCCTTACATTTTATGGCTCTACAGGAAGCTAATAAAGAGGGTAACAGGATTCCAAACATTTATTACTCTCTTAANTTGTTGGAAAAATTACTTGTGTCATGCACAAAGTAGATGTCCTAACCAACTTGCCAAAACTATAGTTAACAAGAAATTTGTGGAGTGGTTGAAAACGAGTTTTAATGACTCCAACCTAAGTGTATGTAAACTTCCGACTTCAACTGTAGTTATCTTGTTTCTTCTGTATTGGTCAAAGTAGTACGGCGTGCGAGTGCTTCTCAAATGTAACATTTTATGCGTTCCACACTCTCATCCTCACAAGAACGTACTCAAGAAAACGTCCTTGGAAAACGAACTTGGAGCATGAATGTGTGGAGCACAGTAGTATGCATATTGAGAAACACCCAGTGTCTTCACCACAATGCAATAATCTTTGAAAGTGTGTTTTTTTGCCTGTTGGTCTGTGTTTGCACATCTAGCTGTCCTGCTTCTGTGTGAGTGGGTTTATGGATTTGCTAATGTATTGTGTGTTTAGTGTGTGTGTGTTTAGTGTGTAGACTAGCTGGTAGTGATTGCAATCACGGCAGCAGCAGTAGATCAGGCTGTTTCAGATGGAACCGCTTTATTTCCAGTCAGTCATGTCAGTCAGCTGGCTGACTCTCCCCAAAACAATCCACTAGCAGACCCACAGCTATATGGTTTCTGTTTGGCTTGCGTTCAGCTTGGTTTACTCTCTGGCTTGCGTTCAGCTTGGTTTACTCTCTGGCTTGCGTTCAGCTTGGTTTACTCTCTGGCTTGCGTTCAGCTTGGTTTTACTCTCTGGCTTGCGTTCAGCTTGGTTTTACTCTGTGTATTTGGGCTGTGTTGCCCAATGTTGACCCAGTGATGCCAACAAAAATAATTGATCACATGCACTGGCAAACCCAGAGTGATTGTAGAGAGCGGAGGACAGGAAAAACAAGAGGGACTTTGTCAGCCTAATTCCTATGCACAGTTGATTCATTGGCGTCTTCCTGAATGGCACACACACGTGACACACACACATAACTCCCTAATCCACAGAACTATCAGTGATTCCCACTGGCTGAAATGAGGTTCATCCCAAAACATGGGATAGTCTTGTGTATTCTACAAAGTAGGTGACATGCATGTCCCTCAACTCACCTGTCTGTCGTTAACTCAACATACTATACTTTACTGTAGAAACACGCTGTGTGTATATTTCCAATTACATACTGTTAGGTTCTTATTTTTCAGAGTAAATAACCCACGGACACTAGGGAAGCTTTTTAACCAAGTTTATTCTTCCCAAAGGTTCTGAACAGCTGAAAACAGACAGCGAAACATTTCGGACATCACAGTTTATATACATCCCACTTAAGACACTCCCCTTTCTCTCCAATCCTTACATTTTATGGCTCTACAGGAAGCTAATAAAGAGGGTAACAGGATTCCAAACATTTATTACTCTCTTAAGCGAATCTGTCCTCACTTCCTGACCTCAACCCCTCCTTCACCTAATCCACAGATATCCATCTGTCTCCCCTGTATCAACACATCGCTCTCCTCTCCTCCATCAAACACATTCCAAAGCCGCCTTCTTTCTTGTGAGAACCATTAACTTTTAACATAACCCAGTCTCTTTAATTTCCTATCATTCATTTAATATCTCAATGTTCAAAGTTTAGCCGATTCCAACCATACACATAAAGGATGCGCATAAGGCGCGCGCACACACACCACGTCACACAGACTTCTTGTGGTAATCTAACATTGAAAGTAAGAAATATGAATGTTTTAAATGTCAAATATTTAAACGTTATGTCCTCCCTAATTCTCTTCATTATATGGCTGTCTCCAGCCTTAAGCAGAAACACAGCACTGTAGCCATGGTTATTAGATGCCAAAGATGCATGAAGGGAGAATTTGTGTGTGTGTTTACGCTGAAGTTGCATGAGGGGAGAATTAGTCCGCCGCTGGAGCAGCAAGAGCAAGGCATGTCTCTGTAGTTATTGACTCTCCCTGCGTGTATTGTGTTGGCTTACTGTGTCTGTGTTTTCTCTGGTTTTCATGCTGTTTGCGGTCTCGGTGTGTGTTTGTGGTGTTTGGCCAGTCTCACATGGAAAAATTGGTCTCGCAACGGCAGGATGGTGAGTTCGATACCCAGGACCACAAAAAAATGGATGCACGCAGGATTGGAAGTGGCTTTGGACAGAAGTGTCTGCCAAATGGTAGATATTATTAGAAATGATTATGGCTATATATGATGTTAGTGAGGGCTCTTGTAGAAGATGGTGGTGGCATATTCAGTGAGTCTAGGTGCGTCTGAGTGTATGGTTGTACTTGTGTTGGTGTTCGATATTCTGTGGAGCTACTGTAGATCGTGTGTGGTGCGCTGAGGGGTAAGGATGTAATGTATGGTCAGAGGGTGAGGTGGCTGCTCGTCTCTCCTGGGCAGATGGGGCCAACACAGGAAGTGCCAGCAGCCAGCTCCTCTCCTCCCCTCAGTCACCAACACTACTGCCATGACCATCACAGCCAGGATGGGAGAGGACTCGCACACCCACACTCTCACTGTACACAAAATGCACATGTAGAATTATGCAAAGAAATGACAACACACACTAGTTCTACAGGCACACTTCCTCTGAATTATCTCTGTCTCTGTATCTCTCGTCCCCGTCCCCTACCTGTCTGTCTGTGTGTCTGGCATACTCGCCCTCGCTCTGTCTGTCTTTAAAGGGATACTTTGAGATTTTGGCAATAAGGCCCTTTATCTATTTCTCTGGAGTCGGATGAACTCATGGACACCATGCTAGCTGTTACCATAGCCTTCCAGTCATTGTGCTAACGCTAGTTAGCAACTTCCTTCAAAGACATAAAAATGGTATCCATGAGATCATCTGACTGGGATGTTTTATAAAGGGCTTCATTGCCAAAATCCCAAAGTATCCCTTTAACACCCACGCACACCTCTTCTGCCTAGTGAATCATTTCCCCCCCCATTGGAGTTATTTTGTCTCAAGTTGGAGTCTCCTTGAGTTGACCTTCAGAGCCACAGCCCATTAGCCCGCCACAAAGACAGTGGAGTGGTAATTCAACATTAACTAAGCCCACTCCTCCACCCCATACACAATGACAGACAACACACTCTGAGAGCAGCCATTGATATGCTGCCAGGTTGGCAGGCTTCAGAGTAGAGAGAGAGAGAGAGAGTGTGTGTGCATTTCAGAGAAAGTAGGCTGCACATTATATGTTTGTATCCCCACTCTGTGGTAAATGCTCCAGAGTGGAGACGTTCAGTAGCCCCAGGTTTTCTGATCCAGCAGCCTGTGATGCTAATGCAGCCGTGTTTGTGTGTGAATGATCAGTGTTTAGTGTGGCTTCATGGGACTGCAGAGGAGGAACACAACACGCACACACCAGCACTCTGAGACAGTCACAGGACCAGTACCATCCACATCCATTCATTACCTCAGACCCCCTCCGGCTCCCCCTGTCTTCCACTTTCTCTCGCTCCCTCTCTTAGTTTATTTTTTATTTAACTAGGCAAGTCAGTTAAGAACAAATTCTTACTTACAATGACGGCCTAGGAACAGTGGGTTTAACTGCCTTATTCAGGGGCAGAACGACATATTTTAACCTTGTCAGCTCGGGGATTCGATYTAGCAACCTTTCGGTTACTGGTACAACGTTCTAACCACTAGGCTACCTGCCGTTGTTACACTACAACTGCCAGGGAGAAGGAAAAATGTCCAAAAGTAAAAAAAGAATAATAAGCATAACGACAGTGGTTAAAAGTTGATAGTGAATATGTTAAGTCCATGTGTATCCACCTCTCCTCGTTGGTCAGAGCCCCGTGCTCTGAACAACTAGAGAACCGTTTTAGTCTCTCGCTCTCTCTCTCACTCAGCCACAGAAGAGTGCCCCGTGCGCTCTGAAACGTGTCCTCCGCTGGGCTGAACACAGAACACGATTCTTCTTGTCAACACGCCCCACCACAAAACCCTACTCCCTCCGCAGGAAACACTTCAGCACAATAAACCAACCGGGCCGTTTCGTCCAACACAAGCTGAGACGTAGTGCTTAGTTAAAGTTCAGGCTGGTTTCCAGTACTTCTCCCACTGCCCTCAAACATTGCCCTATAGCTTGAAGCATCCTGATCTTGCAGATCTGGGAGGAAGTTGTAGCAGCCAGGGGAGATTTGGACTGGAATCCAGCCTAGAAGTCTACTGTACTCTCATCTGTCTACAGCAACCCCCGTCGCATTCTTTCTTGCTTTGCTTCATGTCAACCGTGTGTGTGAGGCGGCAAGCACACACCCTCGCGTGCACACACACGCCTCCACTTTACAACAACAAGGAAACAGGTACCGTTATCTGCAGGCTGAAGTCTGTGGAAAAATGGAAGTGTTGCATTTGCATTTTAATTCTCTCTCAATCATGCGCGTGTTTGGTGTCGTCTGAAATTGCCTCCTGTTTTTCCCTCTTCTGTATTTATAGAGGCTCTCTGAGGCAAGCCTTGCATTCCAATCTGCCTGTTTCGACAGTATGTGGAGATGCGGCCTCTCTTTCTCTCCTGGTCCCTCTCTCCAGCCCCCTCTCTTTCTCGCTTGGTCTATCTCTTTTCCTCTCCTCCTGGCATATTGCTCGCTCCCTCTCTTTCTCTTTCCATCTCATCCCCCCCTATCTCTTGATCTGTCCCTTTTCTTTTTCGTGGCTGCCAGGGGAATTTAATATGCACATATTTCTTTAGTGATGCCATATTGCCACAGAATGAGCTCTGATGCCGCTGTCGTCACTGACCTTCCCTCCCTCCCCTCTCCTATTCTCTCCGATATACCCAGCTGATATACATGACCATAAAATCATTCTGGCAGATGAAGGGCCTTCAGAGCAAACCAACGTGTCATACATGTATGCCTGGGTTAGAGTGAAGCCGCCTCACAATCCATCTTTATTGAGTTTACCTTCTATGGTATCAATATCTATTGTACTATCACCGTATATATCCATATGTAGGTTGAGGCGGAAACCGCTCTGCATGAAATGGATTTGTTTCAATGTGACAAATCGGTTGTGACGTTGGCTGATGCATAGGTGGTATTGCTTTTACACGTCTTTCACGCATACGTGATCACATTTTATGCTCAGTCCCATCAAATTGGCTCCATTTCTTTGTATGGGTGGCCCCAGCTGGAAACAAACCCACAACCCTTGGCTTTGTAAGTGCCATGTTCTACTGACTAAGCCACAGGACTTTGGGTCAGGCCCTTTTTCTTTTCTTTTTTTACGCGTTGGAACGTTTTAGAATCTACAACGTTCATTCCCAGCTCCATTTGTCTGCATCTGATAGACAGATCTGTGATTGTACAAGAGCCCCTCCCTCCTCGTTCAGGCCACAACATCGGAGGGCTGTATTAAAGCCTAGAAATAGAATGTCGACTCATCCGTCCTCATTGTGGTCTCTCTCTCCCCGGGCCTGGGTAATTGGCTCTAAATGACATGGTTGACATTTTGAAAGCGCCATTGACTGGCAATGTGTCTGATGCCAGAACCACACACACACACACACACACACACACACACACACACACACACACACACAGCCACCTAGCAGGCCTGGCCTGGTCTTAGTCACTCTCTCATATCCATGTATACTGTAATAGGTACCTACAATAGAGGCTTACTCAAATGACCCATTCAATCCATTTGGCTCAGGGATGGAGATTGGCGTAAGAGCCTTTAGGCAGAGGACCATGGCGTTCTCTGCTATGCTGAAAACAAGCTGGTGCATATGTTAATCAAAGAGCTGCGTTCTATGTATGAGGCACGTACATTACCAGTGAGACGCATACATGCGTTACTAAAGCCCCTACATCCCTTTCAGGTGTTCTCATTTGGTTCCTATGTTGTTGATTTTGGTCGACACAAACCCTGGCGTCGACGGTAGAGCCCCTCGGGGGTGGTTGACCTCTGACCCCTGGATAACGACGGGTCAATAGGAGTTGTCAGGAGGGCATTGGAGGGCAGCCACACCTGACCCTTAACCCCTACGGGACCAGGAAGTCAACCAGTGCCCTTGAAATTATTATGCTGTTGGGACTGACCCTGTGACCTATAGAGGAAGTTAATTTACATATAGTGGAGAGGTGATGTGGTAAAGAACACATGGGAGCCATAGGAAGGTAAAATATGAGGGCCATTCTGTTTGTCTTATAGGAATATAACGACAGGTTGAATGTACAGTTCTATAGAAATATACCACAATGTGGGGGTGGGAAATGGCTCCCTAGGCATAGCCAAGTACATAATACAAAATGTGACTGTCTGTTGACTTGGCTCGTATATGTCGAACAGAATGTCAGCAATGATATTTCAGTCTCATTCCGCCGTTCCATTCCTCGTATGGAAATCTACTGTATAAGTGATCAGAAAACAAGCATGTCGACATGACTATGATTATCCAGGCCATCTGGAGTAGTTATGACAGTTTTGTACATGAATGTGGTGGACTCGGAGGAAACAGAATCTACTCGTTGCTGTCATCTGAGCCGTTGTGTTAATGTGCGTCTCTAGGGTGCGCAGGCATTTCACAAGTGGCAAGTAGGAGTGTGTGAGAGGGACTATTCGTGTGCCGCTGACTCCGTGGAAGGTGTTATTGTGGTCATTTGGCAGTTCATTTGATCTAAAGCCTCTTACTATGAACACGGAGGCTAGTCAGTATAGTATTTGTGGCCCGTGTGGGAATAAAACCCACAACCGTGGCGTTACCAGCACTACACTCCAACCAACTGAGCTATTGGAACCTCTATTGGAGCCTTCCCTTGAACCGGCCTTCAAGACATGCTCCAGAACTTTGGCGAAAAGTATTTTCTTGAAACCTCCCGCTTGGGGCTGGATGTGTGTCAGCGTGTAGCTACATGTGTAATCTATGAGCAGAATGAGTGGATCACACACACTGCAGCGTGAGAGAGGGAGCAATAACCTGGTGCACGTATCTGCACATTTTGTGCCGTATTGAGCCTTTTTCAGGGGGGCCCACTTTTGGCTCGTGAGCGCTACTTTCAGAACTACTGGCTAAAAAGTTGTACAAAAGTACCTGAGAATCGAATATTTATGCAACTTAGCAGACACTTAGTAATGATTAGTAATGCAGGCATACATTTTGAGACCTTTGCATAAGTAGGAGAAATTAGCTATTTTGAGAAATACTACTGAAAATAATATCGTTCCACTATCTGGCCCTAGATAAGCAAATGAACAATTGACGGAGAAATGAAATGAGACTATCCACACAACCAGGATTTGTGGGTGTTGACAGTCAATGGTGCGAAAACTTGGTGCCTCCCTGGGGATTGTGTTTGTGGTGTGTGTGTGTGCGTGCGTGCGTGCGTGTTTGTGGTGTGTGTGTGTGTGGGCTTGTTTGCCTGGAGGGAGGCAGAGAGTCGTCAGTCGGTGGTAGAGTGCCTTATCTCTCATTAGACAAGTGCTTTGATTCCATTAATTACTGACGTGCTGTTTGAGGTTCCAACCCAACCGGAAATTGAATCACTCAAATTATAAATGTTTTGCCTCGACTCCTTGTGTGTGTTGGTGTGTTTTCCGTGCAGTTGTTTGAGTGGTAGCCATCTACGGTTGGTGTGTTGGGGTGAATCTTCTTGGTCTTTGGACACACTTTCCACGGGCCTTCCCTTTTCCATGTTGTCGTTGTGGGATGAATACAGTCCTGTCCTGGAGGGGACTGTCTCTAGTCTTTATTCTCCTGGATCGTTTGTGCTGATGAGGCTTCACTCTGATCTCGTTGAGTCAGTCCACCTGCATGGCTGATCAGTGGAGTCTCCTGTGACGGAGCGGTGAATACGTCCATCTGGCCAACAGCACCCGGGGTGTTGAGGGGTTCTGAGACTACACACACGCGCCTACGCACACACACACTCACCCTCTGTGTCTACCCATTACACTGCTGAGCTCATCTGATTTGTTCCGTCTCTGGAGCCGAGCATCAGGCGCGTTTGTGTGTGTGTGTTGTAATGTATTTAGAGCCCTGCTCCCATCATTGTCCTTCACTACATTTACACAGACTTGTTGTAGCGCAGACAGATGGTATTTCTAGCCTATCGACTTGCCCAGCTGTCTTTCTACACCGGGGCTAGTTATGTTTCCTATTGATTGATTGGCTGCCAGCCCTATTGACCGGGCTGGTCGCGGTGCTGCGTATTGACCGATGACTCCCTCGCCGCACGCCTCTGCACTTCCTATCGGCGTTCGTCCCCCTTGCCATCGTTCATCAATGGAATGAAGATCAATGCATCCGATCATGCCTGGCCACGCCCCCCCCCCCCCYSTGTAGACAGGCGATGACATGACCTGTGATGAGGAGGAGGAGAAGAAGAAGAGTTGATGTTTGATGTAAGTCCAGGGCCCGTCCGGCTTGTCCCAATCCATTTGTGGACATAGTTTGCCTTTGCTCCTCGGTGTATTCCTTTCGTTTCATTCGGACTCCCTCTGTCTCCCCCCACCTCATCCTCTCCCACCTCCCTCACATCCACCTATTTGTTCTTCCTGTACCTCTTTTCTCCATATCCTTCTCCTCCTCCCTCCCACCCTCTATTCTGACCCTCTCTCCCTCTATGGGTTGTAATGGGAAGCTCTGTATTGGCTGGTGCCTTTGTTTCCTTTTGAGCAGAGCAGACCAACCTGCTGGTTGTGTTGTTGGTACAGCACATCATAGCAGCACATGCAGCAACAGTCCGCTTCTACTGTCCGTGTAGGCTGCTCTGAGAGAATAATGAAATAAAAGTGTGTGTGTGTGAGTAATATGAGCGTTTGCATTAGTTTAATATGTAGGCTGGGTGGGTGGATTGTATCCCAATGGATTGTGGTTGGATTGTATCTCAGGTGCAGAATTGCTGCTGACCCGAATAAGCAGGAAAAAGTTGTACAAAGCTTTTTATTGGAATTCTGTCCTGTCTGTCTGTCCGTCCGTCCGTTTGTCTGAACCTTGACTTGAGCAGGGCCGCAGGTGCTATTCAGTCAGCTGTCAGTGAACAGAGGGGGGGGGGGGGGGGAGTAGGTAGAGACAGTCTAATTTAATCTAAAGTGGATTCTTAAATTGAACGAGATGGAAAACAAAGTCAGCACAAAGCTTGGAGCTGGTTTCACTTATGTAACCACTCTGCACTCTTGACTCATCATTAATAAGGGAGAGGATAAAGTTACAGGGGAGGAAAATGGGGAGTGTTAGTGAGGGAGGGCGGTCGTAGCGGTGGGGGGGTTAGCAAGAGGGGGGAGAGCGAGGAAGAATAGAGAACGAGGGAAAGGAGAAACGGCAAGGGGGCGAAGGAGAGACGCAGAGAGGGTGAGCGAGGGTACAAAGGTGAGCATGAAAATGAGAGGGAAAAAAGTGATTAAGAGAGTACGGGTGTCACACTACCGACCCTAAAAGACAAACTCTCTCTCTCTCTCTCTCTGAGACGCTAGCAGCCTGCGTTCTCCTCTCCTCCTCCAATAGCATCGGAACATGCTGTCTCTCCGTCCAGTTAAATAATGCATAATTCTGCTCGGCTGGGCCTGTATAGAAATGGAAGGCACCACACCAGCGATACAGCCTCAATAATGCAGCAGTCATCTGAAAGGGTTATCGGGTCCTCTCATCCAGAAAAAGCTGCCCCAACACGTGGCACCGCACCGCTACGCTGCTGCTTTGTTGTGGGCAACAAACGGGACACCCAGAACAAAAAGGTTAAGTCTCCCGGTTGGCACTGCGACAAGGGAGCCTGAAGGCTTCCGCGTGTTTCCCAGCTGAAACGGTTCCTAACAGTTTTGTGCGTGTATTATGACGACGGTCTTTGTGGTCATTCAACGAGAGACGACTCGTTTTCATACACATTTTTTTTTTTGGGGGGGGGGGGGATATTACGTTTGCACAACTGTTTGCACATGGGTTCTTATGGGCACCGCCCCACATGTGGGCTGAAATGTGCCGCGGTTGTATGCATCCGTGCCCTCTGCACTGCAGACATGTCAGAATGCATCTCTCTTCATACGCATGCGATGCATCAAATATGCAATATTTTATAGGTTAACCTTCGCCTCTGCACTTTCTTTCTACCATGTCTAGCCATTACCCCAGTAGCACTCAAAGTTCTGCTCTCTCGCTCTTTCTCTCGTTCTCTCTCTTTCTTGTTCTCTTTTTCTCTCTCTTTGTTCTCTCTCTTTCGTGCTCTCTCTCTTTGTTCTCTCTCTTCTCTCCTCTCTTTCTCTCTCTCTCGTTCTCTCTCTCTCTCGTTCTCCCTCTTCTCTCCTCTCTTTCTCTCTCGGTTATGTAAGCACATCCAGTGCCTCAGAGCACCTAGCCAGAGCCAGAGGCATCCCTCCCCTCTGGGACTCCCTGTTCTCCCTCTGAAGCCAGGCCATTACTACACTAGACCGGATACATCTCTGTCTGGATCTCTCTCCTACTAACTCTGTGGGAAAAGTACACCTATTGGCCATTTTAATCTGTAACGGCCATTTTAATCTCAGTTTAGCTTAGACAGAGACCATGCTGGACTCACCATAGCTTAAATCATCCACAGTGCTGTTTGAGACTGTCTATTTCCGCCTCTGCATTCTACCCAAGTTGCCACCTTAGTGCCCCTCCCCCCCCATATTAGTTCTGGGCACCCTGGGGCACAGCTCTGGTTTATAATGAACCACCAGTGGAGTCCATCCATAGATACCTGGCAGGCTGCCTCCTAGAAGTTATCCCAGAAATTAAACCTGGCGCCCCTCTCCTCCTCGCTTCCCTGACTGCATCACCTCCAGACACTCAATTACTCCCCTTTTAAGAATTCCCCTCCCAAAGGGGGAAAAAAAAGCATCTGTCTTTCAAAAAGGGAAAAGAGGCTATTTCTGCTTAGACATTTGCTGCATTTCCCCCCAGTCCTCAGGTGACAGCATAAGAACAGGTCCGTTATTCTTAACTTCTCAGAGTTGGCATGCTGATTCAGGATCAGTTACTCGCCTTTTAGATCATAATGAATGTGATTATATGGACAGGGGGGGCTGATCCTAGATCAGCTCTCCTACTCAGAGACATTTTGGGAATACGGGTCCAGGGCTGCATTCAGAGCTGTCAGGTAAAGCTGTGATACTCTCTCTATTCTCTCTCTGACGGGGTGGTGGGTTCCTCTCCTAGCCACAGACAGTGCCTCTGAACAGGTTGGTCATTCACATTCACGGCTGCTGCCAGCCACCCAACCACCTGTCATGTGGAAAACAGTCCGGTGCGAGGGAGAAGGATGGAGAGATGGTCTGAGACTCGTGAGTTGGAATGAATGAGGAAAAAGAGATGGGACTCAATTAACCTAGCAGCAACCCAGCGGAACTCAAGTGTGTTGCCATGACAAAGCCTCCTGGCCACGTAGTGCTTGCGCTCACTTTATAGTTAACACACTGAGGTGTGTAGGGGATAGTTGCCCGTAGTTGTGTGTGCAGGTTTTTTAAATAATTTTTTATCAAAAAGGTGCTTAGGTGGCAGGGAGGCGTGGCAAGGTGTGCCAACGGTCTGCCCGTCGGTGTGGCTTAATTTTAGAATATTTTAGAGGCCCCCATCTTGACGGCGTAGAGACATTGTTTGCATTTTTTAAGCAAAATTCCTTAAATTCCAAAAATGTCTCCATGGAGCTGAGAGATATTTTTGCAGTTTTTAATTTCCTGCAATTATATGCATTTTACAATGGCAAATGTTTTATTTTTTTATTTCACCTTTATTTAACCAGGTAGGCAAGTTGAGAACAAGTTCTTATTTACAATTGCGACCTGGCCAAGATAAAGCAAAGCAGTTCGACACATACAACACAGAGTTACACATGGAGTAAAACAAACATACAGTCAATAATACAGTAGAAAAATAAGTCTATATACAATGTGAGCAAATGAGTTGAGATAAGGGCGTTAAAGGCAAAAAAACGGCCATGGTGGCGAAGTAAATACAATATAGCAAGTAAAACACTGGAATGGTAGATTTGCAGTGGAAGAATGTACAAAGTAGAGAGAAATAATGGGGTGCTAAATAAATAAATAAATAAATACAGTAGGGGGAGAGGTAGTTGTATGGGCTATGTACAGGTGCAGTAATCTGTGAGCTGCTCTGACAGCTGGTGCTTAAAGCTAGTGAGGGAGATAAGTGTTTCCAGTTTCAGAGATTTTTGTAATTCGTTCCAGTCATTGGCAGCAGAGAACTGGAAGGAGAGGCGGCCAAAGGAAGAATTGGTTTTGGGGGTGACCAGAGAGATATACCTGCTGGAGCGCGTGCTACAGGTGGGTGCTGCTATGATGACCAGCGAGCTGAGATAAGGGTGGACTTTACCTAGCAGGGTCTTGTAGATGACCTGGAGCCAGTGGGTTTTGCTCATGGCCAATGCTGTGTTCTTTTGCTCTAACATAATAACAAAATCAGTACCGCTAAAATAATTTACACTGTTTGGACTTGGCGGCACGCCCAATGGTAGAAAAGTCCTGTGTGTGTGTCTTCTGTTGGTGTATTTTACAATCATCTGTTTTTGTCTGCGCTCATGTAGCTGTATGTGCATTTGTATAGCTCCTCCCTCCTCCCTTTCCCTCCATTTCCCCTCTCCCTCTCCTCCCTTTCCCTCCGTCTCCCTCTTAGTGTTGTCCTATTAGAGGGATAATGTGTGGACAATAGCTCTCCCCCTGGGTCAATGGCCTGCCTATCCCAGTCTCCTCTCTGGCTGAGCCTCGGGCCTGCTGGTGTGGATGCAGCCTGATACATTGCTTGGGGGTTGCAGGGAGGACACTGGAACAACATGTGGATAATCCTCTCTATTGAACTTTATGGGGCTCATTTCATAATTCTCCCTTTCACTGTGACTCGGGAGGGGAATTATTATTTTTGTGTGTGTGTGTGTGTGTGTGTAAGGAGACTAGCACTGGCACCAGCTTAGTCTACTTCGCTGCTGCTGCTGCTCTCACTCCTTTCAGATAAAACACGCTGTAGTACACTCTTCAGTCTTTGGCTCTCACGTCGGTATAGAAATGTAGTTGAAAGCGAGCCACACACACACACACACACACACTATCGCTTAGTAAACTGCAACACAATAAAACAAGTTCACCTTTTTGCACACGCTCATACTGCCATGCTAACAGTACTGCCCCCGCATGCAATAGGAACCATTGTGCGATTAAAAAAATGCCTTCAGAGTATTCATTGAACAATGGCCTATTAGTATAATCCCTCCATACAGCTGTCTGTCTTCCCTCTCTTCCCTCTCTCCATCCCTTTGTCTTCACCAGTTAGCAACGTAGGGATATGAATTCAGTGTCAGCAAGGCCAAATAACTCAATTTAAACGATAGAATGAGGCACAAGTGCCTTTCAGGATGAAGAGAGCGAGAGCGGCACTTACTAGTTAGATGGAACAAGGACTCTCTCCAGTTCATTTGTGTGTTTAGCACTAAATGCTCTTCTATTGAATGCCAGGGCTGCCTGGCTCGTCGCTGCTGCTGGAGGAGAGGACAATTGCCCTTCGCTCTGTAGCTGAGAAATATGTGGCTTCAACAAAGGACTTCCGTCAAAGTCATAGACGTCACTGCCCTCTTTGAAATCGACAGTGTAGAATAAGAAGTTAGGCTAACAACCGTATGTTCCTTGCTTTGCTGCTTAGTCAAATTGCCATCAAAGGTAGACAGTATTTTTCACTGTTTCCAAAGAGGGTTTCATACGATGTCATAAATCCTCTGATCAAATGATGTTGTACAGGTGGCCTGATGTTGTGTAATGCGTTCTCCTATCATAACTGTCTGTGTTGACTGGTTCACTTTCATCATATCCTCTTTGAAGGACACTAGCCAGCCCCATTGAAACTGAATCAAAACCACAAAATTAGGATTCATGGCTTGACTCTGATATCCACATTGTCATAAACTAAATCATAGACAATTATTTATAAAATGATCCCCTGGAAATCTGTGTTTAGCTGTTGATATTGGTCACGGCCATTACATTAGTCATTAGCCACAAAGAGAAGCATGTGTAGTTCTCTCTCTCTCGCCTCCTCTAAAGGCCCATTAGTACGTCTAACTAGGGTGTGATCATTCCTATTAGTTATTATGATCAGAGCACTGACTTTCTGTACGCACTACTGACTGATGCTTTCAGATGCCTTTGCTCTCTTTATTTAGTCTCTCTCTCATTCTCTCTGGCAATTGTCATTCTGATCCCTTTACTCTTTCTCTCTCTCTGTCCCCCTTTCTCTCTTCTCTAATGCTGCTCTAAAAGGCCGTGTGTTATCAGTGACGCACAGCCAGGCCCAGGACTCTATGTTGTGTAAAAGGGGAGAACAATACCAGTTTGAAAAAAGAGATCTCTACAAGGATGCGTGGTACTTTAAAACTTTTTAAGCGCTGTCCAAGGTGCTGACATGGCACATTATGCAAGCACCCCCATCAAAGGTTGCTAAATATCAGTGGGTTTTTATGGAAGCGCTGCTGTCCAATGTTCTAAAGTATCAGTGGAAAGGCTTGGATGCACCAAGGTTGCTATGTGTCATCCATTATTAATATTGTAGATGCACTGTCCAAGGTTCTGAAAAATCGGACAGAAACTGAAGTTGCAGTAGTCAGGCTGCCTAAATATTAGACGGCTACTTGCTGTCCAAGGTCCTGAAAAGCAGTTCTGCCTTATGTAGGTTGTCATGGCTGAGAATGTGCTGTCCAAGGTCTCGAAGCTGCAGCAGTTGCTCTAGGCCAGGGCTGCCCAACTCTCTTCCTGGAGTCCAACCCTAATATAACACACCTGATTCTACTTATTAGCTGCTCAACAAGACCTTAACTAGCTGAATCAGATCTGCTAAATTAGGGTTGACTGAAAACCTACAGGACAGTAGATCTCCAGGAAGGGGGTTGGGCAGCCCTGCTCTAGGGTGCTGAACTACCGCTCTAGCTGTTTGCTGTCTATGGTGCTGAAAGGAGTCTAGACTCTCAATATCCTTTGTGTCCTTACATTTACATTTAAGTCATTTAGCAGACGCTCTTATCCAGAGCGATTTACAAATTGGTCCTTAATGCCCTGGCTTGTTTTCTAGAAGCTGCTGTGTTTAAAGTTACAGGATAAAAACATGTTKTCCTACAAGCTTAATTCCTGAACAGATGGTATCAATGCACTTACAAAAATATGTTTTATCAGTTGGAAATAYTATGCGACAATGGCACTTTTGAGATTAGCCAAATCCCCAAATATAATGTGGGATGTTATTACTTTAAGTGCAGATATTCAAGTATGTAATCACCTCATTTTCCTCTAGTGGGTTTATGTTCTAAAGTTATGTCCAAGAGTAAATCTCAACTACAGTGGCTATTACCTCCTTTATAAAAGTTCTACATTTGCTTTATGAGTAGTGCGTGACCCTAGGGATTTCAATGCATATCTCTCATTCTGATAGTTTAATTGAACATTCTAAAACATCACCCCCCCCCCCCCCCCATCATATGGGCAAAAAAATCTAAAACTTATTTTTAACATATGTTGCAACTGATTTTATTTGGAATCATGCGAACTGTTGGAATCATGGCAAAACATATAGATTGTTCTATATCTACACTTTGAATACAGTGTTTGACATGACAACAAATGAAAATGCCGGGGAGGAGTTATTGTGACAGAGTAGGAACCTAAGTGTTGGTCAGTGTTTCCTAGGGGACCCTATAATCTTTGGCTATATTAAATATTTTCCCTTAGCTAATTCATGTAGCTAACATATTCATGTTTCGCCTATTCCTCTTTGATTTAAAATATACTGTTGCACAAACAACATATTGATTTAGGCCTACACCATCACTGGTATCAGGCTGCATAGCTAGCTACGTTTGTTCTGACTACATTTATTAGCTAGCTAGCTAGCCAGAGAACTAGTGATTTAGCATTAGCGGCTAACACGACTTAGCCACAACTTGCTAAGAAAAGACAAACTAGCTGTTTGCAGATGTAAGAAACAGGGAGGGAGAGGTGGAGGGAGAGAGATGACTTAAGTAGCAGCGTGAACTATAAAAATGGACGTTACACACGGCGGATTGCATGAAATCAAGACTAGGCTGAAATACTTTGAGGAAAATTTTTGAAAATAATTAGGTTTTATTGTCACATACACCAGCTCACTATGACTGTGATATGGGGTTGTCTCTCACCTAGCTATCGGAATAGAGGTCGCTCTGGATGCGAGTGTCTGCTTACTGACTGAAATGTCTGATGTGATGAGACCAGGAGATGACAAGTGGTGTTTGATGCAGACTGGCGAGATGTAACGACATTTGACTTATGCTAACCTAATGCTATTCTCCCTCCTTCTTTTCCGTTCTTTCTTTCAGTGGTCCTGCTGAACTCTAAAGAAACTCAGGCAGAGCTCGGTTGGACGTCGTACCCCTCCAATGGCGTGAGTGTACCAGCCTGTTACTTTTGAACGTACATGTTTGTGTGTATTTCTGTGAGTTTGCACGCGTGCATGTTTGAATGCATGTGTCCATGCATATCGGAAAAGGTGTGTGTATGTCTGTCTGTCTGCCAGTGTACATCTACACTACAGCTGAGACGATAAACCAGAAATGATTGACACCAACCATACCGATGACTTACCACAGGCATTTTGCTGATGCCGTTCATTGCGATAAGTAGTCTATACTAGAGAAATGTGAAGTTTTATCATTAAATAAGTTTGCTAATATTGGTGATTGTTAACGGGACAACTGATGGCTACAACCATCTAACTAGTAGTAGCTGAAAGGCGAGGTGTGGTGCACATTAATGTTATAAACGTATCGTTCGGTTTATTGTTATCGCATCAATTTATCACAATATGGCCTAGCTCTTATCGACACTCACTTTGTGCCACGGAGTAGTCCARCTTGCTTCAAGCTCGAACTGAGAGCAGGTCCCCTGGCCTCAGTGGGCATAGTTCCAGGGAGCACTCTGCCCAAATGGACTGTGAGTGGACAGCTGTCCCCACCTCTCTGCCCCTGTACCTTCCTCCTCCTTCCCCTCGCTCACCCTCCCTGAACCAAACAGAGCAGAGCTCGTCACTTCACGCTAATCGATGGCCTAATCCTGGACAGGATGTCACTGCACCCACTGCCAGAGACACACACACAGCCACATAAATTGTCCCCTCCGCTATCGATTTGGCTTGTAAAAACCACACGCTAACTTATGAGTGACTGGAAGATAAATAATAGCTGGTGGAGGAACGTTTTTAAGAATCACTGAAGACGAAGTGGTTTTTGAAGTCACTGGCTATCATTTATCTTCCACTCATACGTTTTGTCACTGAACTATAAGACTGTGAATGATTTATCATGCTCTTTTATGAATCGATGGGGCTTCAAGTTTTGAAGTGGAAATGAATGGACTTGTCCAATTCATATACTTCAGCCAGACTGCTGAAGTATGTGAAGCGTACGTTTTAAAGTCATTGCAGTGCAGCAGTCTTTCGTAACTCGTTGTCTGTCACCAAACCACAAGACCTAGGCTTAGATAAACTACCCCAGTCCAATGTTGCTGCTATAAATCAACTTGTGAAAGCTAGATTTAGTCAATGGATGGATACAGTTCCACTGAAGCTAACACACACACACACACACACACATTCTGAATCATGTTGAGTCTGTGTCACCATAGACTTAGCAGCACCCAGAACCATACCATTACCAAATTGGCTGGTTCTTCAATGATAAAAGGAAATCTCCATATCCATCCTTAAATTGGTCAATTGGTACAAGTCAGACTTAAACATAATATTTCTTTACCGAAACTAATTGAACACTTCCTGTGTTTCCTACAACTCACTGTGATACACAGGCTACGTATTTGTGTGTGCCGATGAAACCGTGAATGTGCCCAAAATGGTGGGAGGCAGAGTGGTGTGAGGGGACTAGCCCTTCAGCACAGGCGCATGTTCCCAAAGCATCTCGCCTCTTATTCATTTGTGATTTATAAGGCAAAAAACTGATCCTAGATCAGCACTCCTACTATGAGAACCTTAATTAATACATAGCCAGGAGTTTTTCGTGAMCCTGTGACCTGACCAGGAACAGGTCCTGACCCTTGTGATGTCAATTAAACATTACACAATACAGAAGGGCGTTTTTCGCTAATCTATTTCAACATGTTCAGTTGTTTGGCTAGCTAATTCAGTCCCACTAGGGCGTTTAGCAGAGCTGCAGCGTTGCTCATTCAGCACACATGGTGAGTCAGTTTTACCTGCAGTCCAAAATGATGACGGCCATGTGGGCACGTCTCCCGCAATCTGTTCTTTATTTACCCAGTTAATTCTGGACGTGGCAGCCATTTGCATTTTCCCTCCCCATAGTGTCAGTGGGCAGCTGTGAGCTGCTTACAGCTCTATAGTCTCTGTGGAGGCCCGCCACTGTAGTTTGTCTTTCTCTCTGTTGTGGGGAGAGGGAGGCACACACACACACACACTGGAGGCTCATTTACTCCTCAATACCATGTGTGGTTTTGTCTGTGGAGAGTGGAGACACATTAACACACACTCTGRAGGATCATTTAGTATTTCTCTTACTTCACTAGTACAGAACCCTAGTGCCAGTCTCTGCAGGCACAAAGCCACACGTGATATTTCCATGATATTTACCCTCTGTCTGGATTATAATGTCATACAGTTGACCCACAACGACTCCCATTTTGTTGTGGGTCAACTGTATGACTTCCCAATATATACACAGTTGAAGTCGGAAGTTTACATACACCTTAGCCAAATACATTTAAACTCAGTTTTTCACAATTGCTGACATTTAATCCGAGTAAAAATTCCCTGTCTTAGGGAAATGTCAGAATAATAGTGATTTCTTTCAGCTTTTATTTCTTTCATCACATTCCCAGTGGGTCAGAAGTTTACATACACTCAATTAGTATTTGATAGCATTGCCTTTAAATTGTTGGGTCCCAAACCTTTCGGGTAGCCTTCCACAACCTTCCCACAATAAGTTGGGTGAATTTTGGCACGTTCCTCCTGACAGAGCTGGTGTAACTGAGTCAGGTTTGTAGGCCTCCTTGCCCGCGCACGCTTTTTCAGTTCTGCCCACAAATGTTCTATAGGATTGAGGTCAGGGCTTTGTGATGGCCACTCCAATACCTTGACTTTGTTGTCCTTAAACCATTTTGCCACAACTGTGGTAGTATGCTTGGGGTCATTGTCCATTTGGAAGACCCATTTGCGACCAGACTGATGTCTTGAGATGTTCTTTCAATATATCCACATAATTTTCCGACCTCATGATGCCATCTATTTTGTGAAGTGCACCAGTCACTCCTGCAGCAAAGCACCCCCACAACATGATGCTTCCACCCCTGTGCGTCACGGTTGGGATGGTGTTCTTCGGCTTGCAAGCATCCCCCTTTTTCCTCCAAACATAATGATGGTCATTATGGACAAACAGTTCTATTTTTGTTTCATCAGACCAGATGACATTTCTCCAAAAGGTACGATCTTTGTCCCCATGTGCAGTTGCGAACCGTAGTCTGGCTTTTTTATGGCGGTTTTGGAGCAGTGGCTTCTTCCTTGCTGAGTGGCCTTTCAGATTGTGTCGATATAGGACTTATTTTACTGTGGATATAGATACTTTAGTACCGGTTTCCTCCAGCATCTTCACAAGGTCCTTTTGCTGTTGTTCTGGGATTGATTTGCACTTTTCGCACCAAAGTACGTTCATCTCTAGGAGACAGAACGTGTCTCCTTCCTGAGTGGTATGACGGCTGCGTGGTCCCATGGTGTTTATACTTAGGTACTATTGTTTGTACAGATAAACGTGGTACCTTCAGGGGTTTGGAAATTGCTCCCAAGGATGAACCAGACTTGTGGAGGTCTACAATTTTTTTTCTGAGGTCTTGGCGGAATTCTTTTGATTTTCCCATGATGTCAAGCAAAGAGGCACTGAGTTTGAAGGTAGGCCTTGAAATACATCCACAGATACACCTCCAATTGACTCAAATGATGTCAATTAGCATATCAGAAGTTTCTAAAGCCATTACATAATTTTCTGGAATTTTCCAAGCTGTTTAAAGGCACAGTCAACTTAGTGTATGTAAACTTCTGACCCACTGGAATTGTGATGCAGTGAATTCTAAGTGAAATAATCTGTCTGTAAACAATTGTTGGAAAACGTACTTGTGTCATGCACAACCAACTTGCCAAAACTATAGTTTGTTAACAAGAAATTTGTGGAGTGGTTGAAAAACGAGTTTTAATGACTCCAACATGAGTGTATGTAAACTTCCGACTTCAACTGTATATATTTCTGTCTCTGTCGGTCTCTTTTTTTTCTTTTTYTTTTCTTCTGGCTCCTCAATCCCCCTTTATCTCTCACCCTCTCTATCTCTCTTCCTCTCTCATCCCTCTATCCCTTTCCTCACCATCTCCCCAGTGGGAGGAGATCAGTGGCGTGGATGAGAAGTACAAGCCCATCAGGACCTACCAGGTGTGTAACGTGATGGAGCCGGCGTTGCAGAACAACTGGCTGCAGACGGGCTGGGTGGCGCGGCGCGGCGGCCAGCGCATCTTCGTGGAGCTGCAGTTCACGCTRCGCGACTGCAACAGCATCCCGGGCGTGGCGGGCACCTGCAAGGAGACCTTCAACCTGCTCTACGTGGAGTCGGACAAAGACCTGGGCCGGGTGACCCGCGAGGARCGCTACACCAAGATYGACACCATCGCCGCCGACGAGAGCTTCACGCARGGCGACCTGGGCGAGAGGAAGATGAAGCTCAACACGGAGGTGCGGGAGATCGGACACCTGAACCGGAAAGGGTTCCACTTGGCGTTCCAGGACGTGGGGGCGTGCGTGGCCTTGGTGGCGGTGCGGGTGTACTACAAGCGCTGCCTGGCCACGGTGCAGAACCTGGCTGTGTTTTCTGATACGGTTGCGGAGGCAGCGTTCGCCACACTCGTGGAAGTCAGGGGAGCCTGTGTCAACAACTCTGAGGTGGACTCGGACAGCCCTCCCAGGATGCACTGCAGCGCCGAGGGGGAGTGGCTGGTGCCCATCGGGAAGTGCAGCTGTTCAGCGGGTTACGAGGAGGGTCACAGCAGCTGTGAAGGTAATAAAAAAAAGTGGGAGCCGTGTCAAAAAGTGTCTGGCTGATGGAAGGAAGGAGGGATGGATGGATGGAAGGAAGGAGTTATGTAAAGTGAGTGAGGGAACGAGAGAAGAAAAGAGTGAAGGATGCATGGAGGGTGGAAACAAATGCGGGGCAGGGGACTTTGTTTTGTTTGTAATCACCGTGCAGAAATGTTCTGTTTTTGACCTCAAGCAGTTCTGTCTGGCTGTTGGAGACATTTCATCGACAACCTGTAATCATGTTTGAGGCAGACAACAGTCTTACATTGTGAAGGGAAGTGGGTGAAACGATTTTATGAATAGGATGAGTCAGGCACTGCACTGTCCTAAGGTAGTCATTGTAGTCAACAAGACAGCATTTGTAATATTGATGACTGTAGTGAAATGCTGTGTTAAGGATGTGGCACGTGGGCAGTTCATGGCCAACTAACATATACACACACCCACACACACCCTTGGGCCAGTGTTAAGGCTGTGAGTGCTCTGACGCAGGACTAGAGATTCTGGCTCATCCTCACAGCCAGTGGTTCAGACGGTCATAGCAGAGAGAGCGACTGGTGTCTGCCATCAGCTTTCGCAGCCCATCTTGTGTCTTTTTGAAAATGGGCGAGAGCGACTAGGCGAGAGAGAGTGAGACACTGAGAATAAAGTGATACTGCTTTAATGAGAAGAGTCCCTCTGGGCTGACTTGCTTGGACTTTCCTGGTAGAATATACAGTATAAGTGCTTGTGAATGTGTGAGCTTAATACCTGTTCCAGGAAGTTATGCATTATTTGTGACTGTGTGTGTTACAGGGAGTTTTGAGTGAGTAATAGAGGATGTGAGAGAGACCAACAGCTAACAGAAACCCAGAGAGAGAGAGGCAGAGAGCGATAATAGCGAGAGACAGAGGAGATAGCATATTGGTAGAGAGAGCGCTCTAGCCTCATTGGGACTCTAGTGGGAGATTGGCCCTGTCATTGCCCATCAGTGGCAGCCCCAGTGGAGTACTGCTCTATTCAGTGTTAATGGCGTGAATATGCACGGCCAGCACTGCCCAAGCACTCTCCCACTCCCACAGGCCATACAGCACAAGCACTATTGATCAGCCATAACGCTCCACTAAACTGAGGAATTAGGCTCGGAATCCACATGCATCTGCATACACACACACACATGCGTGAGCACACACACACACACACACAAACACACAGCAGCCTATTCTAGTATTTCATTTTACACACCCAATACGGTGTGCGTGGGGTAGGGAGTGGCAAAAGGTGTTTCTAGATAGACGTTCTATATGAGAGGCTTTTTTGCTTACTGATTTTTAAATGTTTTTCGACAGTGTATTTGAGTACTTTCTCTTGTGTGTCCTGTATCTTATTTAGATTTAGGAGTAATTGCGTTTCCTAGTGTGCGCGCCGCTCAGTAGTATTGAGTAGAGGCCTGAGGAGGTACTGATAGGGTGTAAAGAGAGAGACCGTGTTCTGTGGAGCAGTGCAGAGCTGATACACTGGCTAGAGCTGCTGCACGCCCTCCTGTGATTAGGTGTGTGTGTGCCCGTGCGTGTAGAAGGAGAGAAAGAAAGATGGGGTTTTGTGTGTGAGAGGGAAGGGCATGACACGTACCTACACACAGTCTGTCGCACGCACGCACACACACTTTGTTTCCTTTGTCTGTGTTGTTGTGTGTAAGGGAGAAGGAGGGAGTGATGCAATGTAATGTAGTGAACAGTAGAGCTGGGCTGAATGTCAAACCAAACACTAGGCCCCTGAGCCCTTTATCAAGTGGCCACTTGCTGTTGTGTTTGATAGTGATCACTTGAGTCTGCAAGTGTTTTTGGCCAAAATGAGCACTGAGAAGATGTGCACTTTACGTCCCAACTGCCATTTATCAATGTTCCAAAATTGGGACTAGTTTCAGGAAACTAGGCAAGCTATTTAAAGGTAAATGTTTTTGGGCAGAAATGCTTTCTGGAACATGTGGACTTTCATGTGACTTAATAACAAACTTGTATGCCATGTGTAAATACGAATACAATTATTAAATTACGAGCCTATTTGGTTTAGCCACAGAAAAAGTCAGCAACCTTCCTGTTAGCCATGATTGGCTGAGACAATGGATGGGCTGGACATGCCGAGAGATGAGTTTGGATTAGTCTGCCATGTAACAGGCTTCTGTCTATAACATGTGCTGCTCAGTATGTGTAGTTAATCCTTTCTAACGTGGCCTTTTTGAAAGATATTACGTAGTAGAACTGAATAAGTGTTGCTCTCCACTTACTGGAGGACCGAGTTTTGAAATCAGTGGAATTAGAGTATGATAGCTAAGGAGATGGAGAAAATTCTGCCGTTTGATTTCAAATATGCAGAGTCGAAAAGAGAACACACAGAAGGCGGTTGTATAAAACACCTGTTTTACATATTCAAACTAAGGGCAGCCATGGCATCCGTGACTGAGAGGGAGAAGAGTCCATCCATGTATACTGGTAAGATGTTCTAGCTAGCTACATTTTCAGATATTACACGTTTCGAATTTGGTCAGAAAGTCAAGTTAGTGTACTGTTAGCTAACTAACAATAGCTGGCTGGCTCGCTAGCTAACGTTACATGTATGATCTGGGTAGTTGTATTATTTGTATCTCAGAGCCATTTGCATTGCTAGTTATAGCCTAATGTTAGCTAGCTAACATTGCTACCTGCAGATTCATGCAGGGTAGTAATGTTAGCTAGCTAACATTGCTACCTGCAGATTCATGCAGGGTAGTAATGTTAGCTAGCTAACATTGCTACCTGCAGATTCATGCAGGGTAGTAATGTTATGATGTGGGATTATGGTTCATGTCTAAACAAGACTCCACTATGCAAGTAACCATTTCAATAGAATGTTCATGATGTCACTGCGACAACTGTTGATAGAAGTAGCTGGTAAATTCGCTCTGAGTGTCCCAGAGCGCAGAATAACTGACAAATTTACAAACGCTCAACACCCGTTGAATATGGCCGGTGTCCGTAAACGTTGGCAAAAATGCGTAACTAAATTGTTGCCAGCAGCACAGTTGCAGTCAACAATGCTCTGGATAACATAAAAACAGCCTAATCAGCTCTGCCAGGGTGAGAAAAATGGTCAGAGTGAGCTGTTCTCTCATTTGTCTGGAAGTAGTTAGCAAGCTAGCCAACATTAGCCAGTTAACTGGTGTGCTTGACTACTGTTGTTAGGTCGGAACGCTCGGATCAACCCTACTCCTCGGCCAGAGCATCCAGTGTGCGCTCCGAGAGCGAAACGCTCTGAATTTACGAACAGACAATCTGACAACACTCTGCGTTTACAAACACCCAGAGCGCACTCTGGCACTCCAGATAAAATTCACAAACACACGCCAATACCGATACCCGATATTTTCCTTGCCAAAATAAATAAATAACGATAACCGATATTTCAAATTTGAGCGGCCTTTTAAGCATTCTAGTACAGTTAAATAGTTAACACACACACAGACACAGCGGTCTAAGGCACTGCATCTCAGTGCAAGAGGCGTCACTACAGTCCCTGGTTCGAATCCAGACTGTATCACATCCGGCCGTGATTGGGAGTCCCATAGGGCGGCACACAATTGGCCCAGCGTTGTCCGGGCCGTCATTTAAAAAAAAGAATTTGTTCTTAACTGACTTGCCTAGTTACGTAAATGCCAACAAAATAACTTTATTTATGTCCCCATTACCAATAAAACATAATCAAAACCTATTTCTTTCACTTACTTGAWATGCTGTTTTGTTGTTCAGTCGTTTCATTCTCAACCAAGATTWTTATGGAACGCCGTTTGGGTCTTTGACGTGTCAAATAACATTATTTGACGTTTCAAATAAGCTTGTTAACCAATCAGGACTTGAATATGACTGCACGTCAAATAATAATTTAATGCGTTCATACATTTTTTACATAGTTATTACACTATCACTCGTATTTCATATGTCACAACGATTCATTGATACGTATGTTATGATGCTGGTAAAGTTGTCTTGTGCACCTACAGCGCTGGTCATAAAAAAAAATGCTAGCTAGCCATTGGATGCAAATAATGTTCTTCCCCAAAAACATAACAAAACAACATCATCGGTTTCAGTAGCTATAATTAGCTAGCTAACTATATAGCTAGGTGTCATCATCTAAAAGAACCCTAATTTATAAGACAGTTCTTATTTGGTTAATGGTGGTCGGACCCATCTATGTGAAGCTAGCCACAATAAGGATTATCCACAATAGTGGACTTGGCGGTTAGCCTTAAATAAAATTATGGCATAATTCTACTATTTGTATTCATTTACATCACTGCCAATTACATACATACTTTTATTTAGAAGGCAAACGGCAAATTCCACTATTGTGCCTAATCCTTATTGTGGCTAGCTTCACAACACATAAACGTGTCCGGTCAAGCCTCACTAGCCAGATGAAGCTAGCTGGCTGCTTATAACGTTAGCTTTGGGCAACAGGGTTAAGTAGCTGGCTAGCTATTTATTTTCATGAACTGAAGTTCAATTTCAATAGGCGAACAACAAGTGGCAACTTACTCACAAGGATTCCTAAATCATTGCTAAGAATAATGAAAATGACTGCAGTTTCTACTGGTCATTGTTTTCAGGCTGGTTGTATTGGTGCTAGCTAGGTACCAAGCTAAAGCTAGATAGCCCAGAAGTTGTGTTCGAGCAAATTATACTTTATTACCAACGCGATATTGTAAACACAACGTTCGTGGCCGGTGTTTGCTTGTTTGCAGACTTTTTTTGTACAGTTAAAACTTCTCTAGGATAGGGGGCAGAGTTTTCACTTTTGGAAAAATAGCGTGCCCAATTTCAACTTCCTTCTACTCATCCCCAGAATATAAGATATGCATATTATTAGTAGATTTKGATAGAAAACACTCTGAAGTTTCTAAAACTGTTTGAATCATATCTGTAAGTATAACAGAACTTATGTAGCAGGCAAAACCCCGAGGACTAACCATACATTTAAAAAAAAAGAAATGTTTTTAAGTCACTGTCTGTTCAATGAGTTTTCATTGGGAAGCCAGATTTCTAATCACTCTGTTCTCAGTTCCTACTGCTTCCACTGGATGTCACCAGTCTTAGGAAAGAGGTTGAGGTTATTCATTTGTGCAATGAGAAGGCCATCAGGAAGTAGAGTAACGTCATGTGTACTGTTTGGAGTTGTGCAGACTAAAGAAAGTAGCGTTAGTTTGTTTATCTCCTGTATTGAAAACAGATAGACCCGTCTTCAATTTGATCGATTATTAACGTTTACAAATACCTTAAGTTGTATTACAAAAGTACTTTGAAATGTTTTGGCAAAGTTTAGAGGTAATTTTTGAGATATTTTGTAGTGACTTTGCGCAAATTGGAAGCATTTTTTTTTCTGGATCAACCGCGCCAAATAAATGGACAATTTGGATATATATGGACGGAATTAATCGAACAAAAGGACCATTTGTGATGTTTATGGGACATATTGGAGTGCCAACAAAAGAATCTCGTCAAAGGTAATGCATGTTTTATATCTGCGTTTTGAGTTGCGCCTGCAGGGTTGAAATATGCTACTCTCTCTTTGTTGACATTGTGCTATCATCAGATGATAGCATCTTATGCTTTCGCCGAAAAGCCTTTTTGAAATCTGACATGTTGGCTAGATTCACAACGAGTGTAGCTTTAATTTGGTATCTTACATGTGTGATTTAATGAAAGTTTGATTTTATATAAATTTTTTGAATTTGGCGCTCTACATTTTCCCTGGCTTTTGGCTAAGTGGGACGCTACCGTGCCGCTATCCCAGAGAGGTTAAGACAGTGCTACTSTATMTTTTTTGACACGCAAAGACCCAAACGGCGTTCCATAGTATGCATGTCGTGAAGCTAATAGCAGTGACGCTATTACTGTGTAACTCCGGTAGGGCAACAGCTGAAAAATAGCGCACTTGGTACGTTGTACTGGTGCTCGACCAGTCGGCGAAAGCGAACATCACCCACGACAGAGAACAGTTGATTGTCAAGGGCATTGAATTCCATTATCTTGGCTTTAATGGATTTTGCCTTTGCGTTGTCTCGCTGAAATTTTCTTACTCTTTCAAATGACTGCTCGATCCACACAGCAGACATTGTGGGCTGTGTTCGCAATGCTGTGTTTCACGTGTAGCGCAAACATTTACGTGGCGTCATTACGTCATGTACCTACGTTATATAGGTATTCGCGGTAGCTTTGACATCGGTTTTTAACATCAGCGTTAAACTAGACATCGGGCCGATACCGATGTTGGTATTTTTWGTAATATCGKCCGAATCCGTTATATCGGATATATCGTGCATCCCTAACCCGTAGTATAAACCAGCCTTTAGTTTTAATATTTGGTTGTTTAGTACATGGCCTCACATGTGAATCCTTAAAGAGATGGGTGGGGATAAGGCTTTAGAGGGTGTCAACAATGCTGAATGGGTGTAGACAAAGAAGAGCTTTCCAGTAGGATTACCAAAACATTCGAGGGCCATTTTCTCAAAAGTGAGGTTACAAGTTTATCAACTTTAAAGCGGAATTCCTTTCTCATGGTTCCTCAACTAGTAGTGTATGATATACTATTTCTAGCTCTGAGTCTCTACTTTTATCCAATGTAAAAAAATATATGTTTATTTTTACTGTTGCTACATAAGATCGCCGGTTGGTTACAATTCTAAATCCATTCACGAGCATCGTCTTCCGCAACCTGTCTAATAGCATGGCTCACTTGCTATGGAAGACGGGTACTGGGGACCTGGGGGAAAACACAGACGTATACTCCAATAGACAGTGACTCCTACTCCTAGATAAAATATGTGCAAGTAAATTGGTTGCCAGTGATTTCATCAGCTGGTTTTAGCTTGTTGTAGCTAATTTCACTGACAAACACTGGGATGGAATTTTTGCTAGCGCTAGTTAAGGATGTCGGGCACTGCACTGATAAACAGCATATAACTTGTCACTTATTTACAATAGTTTGACAGCTTGCTGATGAAGTTGTAGACATGTTCGCAGCAGGCAGTCGGTACTTCAGCGTGTTTCCAAAGCACAAATCGTAACGTTGGGTCAGCTAAACGCACAGCGCAGCAGTACTGCTGTACGGACAGACCAGGTTGTTTTGGTGCTTCATTAAAACGTATTAATTGTGATAAAATGATACTACAGTAGCAGGCTAGCTTGCTTATGGAAGGAGCATTGCATTTAGTGGTGCACTAGCTAGTTGGCTAGCTTTCATTTCGTATGAAGTGACTGGCTCAGGCTTAGCTAATGTCTCCTTAGCTAATGTCAAATTGTGCGACTAAGATCTCGAAATTAAACTTTAAAATTAAWTATGGATTTCTTGATTCATTCTGACTATATTTGAGGGTGACATAGTAATGATTGTTGTTGCTAGGTAACATGCTAAGATTCATGGGAAGAAGTTGCTTCCCAGGGCGAYGAGTCGGCATAGGATACTCGATAAAGAGGCTTCTGAAGGGCACAGTGGAGCGCTCGATGACTCGACAACTAGCGTTTGCAATGACTGGTGAACGCGCATATTGAGGGATCGAATGCTCAAAGTGCTCAAAGTGGTCGGTTTGAGATACAGCCCCGGTCTCCAGGGAAGGGAAGGCACCTGTCTAAGCTTACTGCGTAAGGTCCTCCCTCCCACACCACGTAGTTTGCCACGGCACGTGAGAGTGTGCATATATGTGTGGTGCTCTGAAACACAATCAATTATTCATATTTCACCTCAAAAGTGCGGCGCTCCGTGTACTAGCGCGTGTGTGCTAGTGGTTGCGTGCGCGACTGTGTGTGCTTGTTTGTGGGTTTCTTGTGTTAATTAAGACTAGCTGGTGTACAGTAACTGACTTGTCTATAATTACAGAGACGATGCCTGAAGCAGCTCCTCTTGTCATTATCTCTGTTTCATATACTCTGCTGTCCAGCTTGAGGCGTATCCACTTACACACTCACATTCCCTAGAGTACTCCCTAAGTGCACACTTCATGTCTACTGTACTGCTGACTTCCTCAAACACCTCTGTCCTGGTCCTCTCTCATACTGTACCTCCTGCATCCTCCCTCTTGGGTATCTCTATCTCCTCTTCCCTGTCCCATCTCTCCTAGTCCCGCTCTCATACTGTACCTCCTGCATCCTCCCTCTTGGGTATCTCTATCTCCTCTTCCCTGTCCCATCTCTCCTAGTCCCTCTCTCACATCCCCTCTTTCCTCTCCACTGGTCCCACTCACTCTTAGCCCCACCCTCTTTACTCCTTCGCCTACTCTGCTGTTGGGTCCGTAAGGCAGAGTGAGACAGGGTGAGTCAGGTTAACGGGCGTACATTTTGGGAGGCCAGAGACACCGTTGTGGGCTGGCACTGGAGAGTGGAAGTATGTTTTATAGCTCTGGCCCTCTGTCACTCCCTCGCCTACTTGTCCTCGCTTTACCTCTCTTGGGCACTTTCTCTGCTCTCTCTCCATCTCTTTCACCACGTTTCTCTCGCATTTTTCCCAACCCCATCGCTCTTTCTCTCTCTGGTCCTCCCCTGGCGTGGCGCCACCCTCGCCCATCTGTTGGAAAGCGGAGGCGGGTGGAGCCCTCCCTCCCTACCTCACGCCCACTAATGTTCACTGTCTCTCTGCACTCAGTTTCAATAATTCACGCTCTGGCGGGAGACAAACCCACGCTTCTTACTCAAGCATCTGATGTATTTATTTAGCCAGGCCATCGAGACGGCTCGCCGCTAACGCACGCACACACCGAGAGCCTTGAAATGGCTTGGCACATACCCTCCTTTGCCTTCCTTCACCCGGGAGGAAGAGGAGATGAAGGAGAGAAGGGGATAGGGGTATGAAGAAAGGGGCTAGACTCTTTGAGCACGTTGTCATGAGAACCGTTGGTCCAACACGCCACACACAACCCTTCCACGCACCGCAGCGAGAGGTGAGCTGAGGATGACTACTGACTGACCCAGGGTCACCTTAGCTGTCCTGATGCAACAATATCAGTTGGTTAAAACTGGTCTAGAATCAGATTGGATATAACTCCTAACAGCCTGTCTGTGTAATATCAATCCCGTTGTGTTAACCTGGCACTCCTGCTTCTAACTAACCAGCAATAGAGACTGGAAGTATTGATGTGTGTGTGTGTGTGTGTTGTGTGTGTGTGGTGTGGAGATCAGGATAGGGAATACGATAGATAGTGTGAGATCGTCAGACATAGATAGGAGATGTGTCGATGGTTGTAGTGGATAGAGCTACTGAGTGTGTGTGTGTGGTGTGTGTGTGTGTTGGGTGTGTGTGTGTTGTGTGTGTGTGTGTGTGTGTGTGTGTGTGTGGTGGTGTGTGTGTGATGTATCTGTGAGTGTGCTGCCAGACTACGTCTGGGTCTCTGTATTCACAGCTCTGCTAGCCTGCAGTGGGTTTTCTCTCTCAGCCCCCTTGTATAGGAAGGCTGCTCTGCCAGCTTGCCCTGGCACCGCTCTGACGCCTCATTTTGTTGTCATTTGTCACCCAACCCCACCCCAAAGAAAATGGATGACATTTCCACAGACACCTGCGTCTCTCCTATGTTCACTCACTCACACACACACACCGAGATGGACAACTCGCACACATACAAAAAGATGGCACCGATACACACATGCATATTACACACATACGCACAAACACAATGGCACATGTGCGTGCACAGACTCTGGCTTCCTCCCACACTCTGACTCACATTCACAATCTGTCCTTAACTCACTCCATCTGTTTCTGTCTATTTGTCACACACACACGCACACACGTGATTGACACACCGAAGGGAATGTTAATAGTGATATTTCCAGTGCAGTGTGGTATATGGCGCTCCTGCCAAGCCCTAGGGTTAATGTGGGTCCACTGTCACACTGAGAGAGAGATGGAGGGAAGGAGAGGGAGATGCTGAACACCTTAGGTGCTATACTATCAATGTGATAGGCTAGAGCAACCCTCTCCTCAAGTCTTTTTCCTCTTTTCTCTCTTTCTTTTACCCTCTCTTTCTCATGCTCCTCTTTTCCTCTTCTATGTTCTCCCCCCTCTTTCCCTCCTCTCTTTCACTTTGTTTCCCTCTCCTGTCTTCCCCTGTTCTCTTTGCCACTACCACTCCTTTTAACCCCCTGCCTCTCTTTATCTTCCCTCTCCTTCCCCTGATGCCCCATGTGTCTGGTGTTGACTCCAGTCAGCAGCCGGTCCCTGAAGGTCACCTCCCTCGTGGGGCTAGAGGGGCATACACAGCCAGGGGGGGTTAAATGTCTCCTCCCTCCCTACAGTGTGTACACTATCAATGTCCCCTCAGAGCCACTGGCCTCCTAGTCTCACACACAGTCTGATTCAGCTAGCCTCGAGAGGGAATGAGGTAAGTCAAGTCTATGTGTGGTGGGGGTTCTGTGTGGTGGGGGTTCTGTGTGGTGGGGGTTCTGTGTGGTGGGGGGGCTGTGTGGTGGGGTTGTGTGTGTGCATGCTAAAATGCACATTCTCTCTCCGATGGCTTAGCAGAGCATGGGGAACATCCCCTTTCTTTCTTTGTTCATCTCCGTTCACTGTTGTGGAGGCTGACACCAAATACCTGTCATCCATTAGTGTAAATCTACTGTTGAATGAGTTATTTCCACTCATCATCCATTATATTGGAACGGGTGTGTGCCTCAGTGGAGCTGGGAATGGGTTGCTCGGCCCCTCTTGTCCTTCTCTGTATGTCAGTGTTTGAACTAGTTCCTGGCTGGGTGACGGATAGATGGAGGGAGTGTTCATGAACTCAACACTCCTCTCCCAAGATCAAGGAACCCCAGTGTCCCTCAGAGAAATAGAGAACTACTGTAGAAGTATAGAGGGGGGGGGGGGGTAGAGAGAACACCCTGCTCGGAGGGAAGGTCATAGTCAGCGGGGGGAGTCGGACACACACTGTCGCTCCTGCTGTGCCAGGGACACACACCCACACAGTGATGAACTCGGTTTGTCATTTCACTTTGAAAAACACAAGGACTCCCAGACATGTAACCAGAGTAGCTTGTGCCTGTCAAACATTCATTCATTCACTTAACCGTTGTTGCCACTCTAAATCCACACGTACACAGATTTTTTTTTTTACATTCATTTTTAATCAAACCTTTATTTAACTAGGCAAGTCGGTTAAGAACAAATTCTTATTTACAATGACGGCCTAGGAACAGTGGGTTTAACTGCCTTGTTCAGGGGCAGAAGGACAGATTTTTACCTTGTCAGCTCGGGGATTTGATCTAGCAACCTTTCGGTTACTGGCCCAATGCTCTAACCACTAGGCTACCTGCCGCCCCTCATGACAGACATGACTTTAGACATTACAGTCCCAACACATATACGCACTGACAGGCTTTATGCCTTCACTTCATTTACAGTCCCTCCTTCTAAAAATCAAAAATCWAATTTATGGGCGATTCATGATATATATCTTGATAATTTTTTAAGCTTTAAAGGTCAATACACTGCAAGTAAAATTATACCTGGGCTAAGTATAAGCCTTCCACGACCATAAGACCCACTAATAATTGAGTTATTTTATTCAAATAGTTTAACCTGCTTTTTTGTAATCACTGATCTGGCTTTCCGGTATGTTTTATGAAAATGCATTATTTATTTTGTTACAAATTTAACCAGAACCATGCACAATGCACATCCACTTGCAGACATTATAGAAAATGAACACAGGTCTCATAAACAATCTCTCAAGCACAAGCCCACGTACAAGTGAGTAGCCAGCTAATCTTTATATTTCAAGTCTAGCCAACTTGGACCTATTTGCTTGTTAACAAGATAGGAGGGTGTGTTCCTAACAGTTCTATCCGCCTCCAACTGTTTGAACAACAGCCTGTTCACTTTAAGATTGAAATCAAGTGGTTTACCTAGATAAGAGGATGCTTATTTCTCAGAATGAGAAATAGTTGCCAATTCCTGTTTTTTTTATGTGTCATTTTATGCTCATTGCACATTTATAAAACACAGACTAGAAAACTAGCACATGAGTCTGTGGCCAAAATGCTGCTAGCGGGTACGTGGTACCGCAATGCATAAACATAAACTGAGCATTCATTTCCCACAATCATGTTCATTGATACTTTTTTGTTTTAGTAGGGTCTGCGCTGTTCTATATGTTGGGAGATGAGACAAGAAAAGGGTATTGTTACAAAGAGGAAGTTCTCGTCTATTACAGTAAAATAATGTCTAAGCRTTTCGCTGTTCATATGACTGGTTCTGTTGGACCAAACCTCAAATGCAAATATTGAGTTTAAACTGCATGCTGTCAGAGAGGAAGAAGTTATCTTTCGTCATTGTTGTTGTGAGTGACAGGGGGAGGTGATTGGTGTCTGCACAGAAGGAGCAAAGGAGACAARACCAAAAAGAGAGAACTCTATCAAAAAAGAGACAACATTAAAACCTTGATGCTTGCGATAGACATTTGGAACATCATGCTAAAACATATATTTGAATTAATCTAAATCATTTGATATATCGCCCAGCCCTACCTCCCGCACTCTCAGACAGAGACACACACACCACTGCTCATCCAGCTCTAAAACACCAGCCCCCCCCTCTCTCCGCCCGGTGTCATCATTTTCATTTGGCCGGTGTTATAGCGTGGTGTATAAATCCCCGGTGGTTTTACGAGGCAGCAGCCGGACTGACAGACAGGCCGCGGGGCCGGGCTGGTAAACTGCTGAGCTGTAGCTGGTGATAAAGGTGTTGAATGCTCCCTAACACACACACACCCTGGGGGATAAAACTGATCCCGGAACAGCCTTCCCTGTGGGGACTGGGCAGCCTATCCCAGCTTTAGATGCAGATGGTGAAATCCCTTTGAGATAAAAAGCCCCAGGGTGGATTTGTGGTTTGTGGGGACCTTAGGAGTGGTTTATAAGGACCTGGGGACTGGGTGATGTCCTCTGGAGCGGTTAGTTAGGGTCGGAAGACTGTCCCCAGGGCTGCCTAGAGGGACACAGTTCCCCTCCACATGCCACCTGTGATGGGATATGAGCTGGCTGTTGGCTCATTATAGGCCATGGTTATTGCCTCATTCATATGGGTTCAGAGTATAGATGGTTGTGTGTTTATGAATAATTCAGTTCTTGTATTTGCAATGTAAAGTGGTGTGTGCGTATCAGGGCTAGGACAATACCAGTATCACGATACTYGTTAGTATCGTGGAAAGAACTCAAAACACGAAGCGGATATAACTTCTTTAGGAAACAGCCCTAATGATCAAATCTAATTTTAATTGTCACATGTTTCGTGAACAACAGGTGTAGACTAACAGTGAATGTCTTATTTACGGGCCAATCCCAACAATGCAGAATACAATTTAAAAACAAATATATATTTATATACAGTTGAAGTCGGAAGTTTACATACACCTTAGCCAAATACATTTAAACTCAGTTTTAAAAATTCCTGACATTTAATCCTAGTAAAAATTCCCTGTCTTAGGTCAGTTAGGATCACCACTTTATTTAAGAATGTGAAATGTCAGAATAATAGTAGAGAGAATGATTTATTTCAGCTTTCATTTCTTTCATCACATTCCCGGTGGGTCAGAAGTTACATACTCAATTAGTATTTGGTAGCATTGCTTTTAAATTGTTTAACTTGGGTCAAACATTTTGGGTAGCCTTCCACAAGCTTCCCACAATAAGTTGGGTGAATAATGCCCATTCCTCTTGACAGAGCTGGTGTAACTGAGTCCGGTTTGTAGGCCTCCTTGCTCGCACACGCTTTTTCAGTTCTGCCACATATTTCTATGGGATTGAGGTCAGGCTTTGTGATGGCCATCCAATACCTTGACTTTGTTGTCCTTAAGCCATTTTGCCACAAACTTTGGAAGTATGTTTGGGGTCATTGTCCATTTGGAAGACCCATTTGCGACCAAGCTTTAACTCCTGACTGAGTCTTGAGATGTTCTTTCATATATCCACATAATTTTCCTACCCCATGATGCCATCTATTTTGAAGTGCACCAGTCCTCCCTGCAGCAAAGCACCCCCACAACATGATGCTTCCACCCCGTGCTTCACAGTTGGGATGGTGTGCTTCGGCATGAAAGTCTCTCCTTTTCCTCCAAACATAACGATGGTCATTATGGACAAACAGTTCTATTTTTGTTTCATCAGACCAGATGACATTTCTCCAAAAGGTACGATCTTTGTCCCCATGTGCAGTTGCAAACCGTAGTCTGTCTTTTTTATGGCGGAGCAGTGGCTTCTTCCTTGCTGAGCGGCCTTTCAGGTTATGTCGATATTGTACCGGTTTTCCTCCAGCATCTTCACAAGGTCCTTTGCTGTTGTTCTGGGATTGATTTGCACTTTTCCGCACCAAAGTACGTTCATCTCTAGGAGACAGAACGTGTCTCCTTCCTGAGTGGTATGACGGCTGCGTGGTCCCATGGTGTTTATACTTGCGTATTATTGTTTGTACAGATGAACGTGGTACCTTCAGGCGTTTGGAAATTGCTCCCAAGGATGAACCAGACTTGTGGAGGTCTACAAAAACAAGGTCTTGGCGGATTTCTTTTTGATTTTTTCCCCCATGATGTCAAGCAAAGGGGCACTGAGTTTGAGGGTAGGGCTTGAAATACATCCACAGGTACACCTCCAATTGACTCAATTAGCCTATCAGAAGCTTCTAAAGCATGACACCATTTTATGGCATTTTCCGAGCTGTTTAAAGGCACAGTCAACTTAGTGTATGTAAACTTCTGACCCACTAGAATTGTGATACAATGAATTATAAGTGAAATAATCTGTCTGTAAACAATTGTCATGCACAAAGTAGATGTCCTAACCGACTTGCCAAAACTATTTGTTTGTTAACAAGAAATTTGTGAAGTGGTTGAAAACTAGTTTTAATGACTCCAACCTAAGTGTATGTAAACTTCCGACCTCAACTGTATATATAATAATTTGAGGAATAAAGACACAATGACCAATGATAGGGAACCAGGACCAAGTTGATATGCAGGGGTATGAGGAAATGTAGGTTCTTACAGACAGACTTTTTGCCACAGACTTTGTGTGTGGCAAAAAGAGCTAGTGCAAAAAGGTTCAATGCAGATAGTCCGTGTTGCTATTTGGTTGGATATTTAACTATTTAGCAGCCTTATGTCTTGGGGGTAGATGCTATTCAGGAGACTTTTGGTCCCAGACTTAGTGCTCCGGTACTGTTTGCCGTGCAGTAGCTTAGAGAACAGTCTATGACTTGGGGGGCTGGAGTCTTTGACCATTTTTAGGGCCTTCCTCTGACACCGCCTGGTATAGGGGTCCTGGATGGCAGGTAGTTCGGCCCCAGTGATTTACTGGGCCGTACGTGCTACCCTCTGTAGCGCCTTGCGGTCGAATGCCAAGCAGTTGCCATACCAAGCGGTGATGCAGCCAGTTAAGATGCTCTCAATGGTGCAGCTGTAGAACTTTTTTAGGATCTGAGGGTCCATGCCAAATCTTTTTAGCCTCCTGAGGGGGAAAAAACAATGTTGTGCCCTCTTCAAAACTGTGTTGGTGTGTGGACCGTGATAGATCCTTTGACGTGGACACAGGGACTTGATGCTCTCGACCCGCTCTGCACAGCCCCGTCGAYGTGAATGGGGGCATGTTCAGCTCTCCGTTTCCTGTAGTCCACGATCGGCTCCTGGAAACAAACATCATTATGTTGTCATCCAGAGTCACATGTATTTATTTATTTTCCAAGCTATAGCACACAATATTTTACATACAGCAGATTTTTAAAGGAACACATAGTTCTGTCTGCTTTGTATTTTCATTTTTACCACAGAAAAAACATTGCGACACTTGTATCGTCTCGACCATAATGTGTGTTATAATAGTTTCAGTCAGTGTGTCACAGGAGGTTGGTGGCACTTTCATTGGGGATTGCGGGTTCATAGTAACGGCTGGAGCGGAGTGAGTGGAATGGCTTCAAATACATCCACCACATGGTTTCCATGGGTTTGATGCCATTCCCTCCGCTCCATTACAGACGTTACTATGAGCCATCCTCCCCTCAGCAGCCTCCACTGGTGTGTGTGTTTAGGCGGGAAGGGAACGGAGGGCTGCTGTGTGTACGTGGGGGCACTGAAGTAGGTGAATGAGTATGTGAAGGGTGTGTGTGTGTGTGTGTGTGTGTGTGTGTGTGTGTGTCCGTCAGTGCAGTCACTGAATGAGTAGGTGACACGTCTGCCGTTTCAAACCCGTCTGTGTTTCGGCTACTGTCCCCCTGGGTCCTCTACACTCTCTGATGGCACATCAGAGGCCTCCGCTCATAAACACACGTCATTAATAACACACACACACACTCCTCAGTGACTGTTGTTTATACGACTGTAAAATTCAATTACGCAGCAGGGGAGCTGGCCGCCCCCACATTACAGCCTTCCAGGGTGACATTTCATTTGCAATGAATCATGGGCCGACGTTGGACCCGGCAGAGGAGCACAACAACGCTTCTCTCTCTCGCTCACCCTCTCTCCTCTACGTTATCCCCTTTTCCCTTGCATAAACACTTTTGCACCATACGTGCTTTCTTCTCGTGTCGTGATGCGATAAAGTTCCCGGGCAAGAACAGACCCGTTTACCGTCTGGTGCCGATGCGGTGGTATGTTTGGTTTACTGCCCTCACAGTTCCCAGGGTGCACCACGGTGGTCGTTAGGTATTCACAGACCACCCTCAGCCCCACCAGCGACAATACCGGTGTAGTGTTGTGAATTAAAGTTAGGGCCCAGAGTTTTTCCCTGGCCATTTGACCTGACCAGGATATTCTAGGCCATAATTATAGCCTATACTAACTAGGGCATGGGGTTTTCCTAAGACCTGGAGTTTGACTCGGTCAGGTTACATGCAGAGGAAAAACTCTGGGCACTACAATAATTAAAGTTAATGACAGTCATCTGTTGTACGTCGTTGTATTTGTCAGGACTACCCCATTTTCCTGCTCTCCTTGTCACAAAGGCAAACATGTACAGGACAAGGACACTCCAGCTCTGTTAAACGAGGAAAATGCCCCATCAAATATGAAAACGCATAGCTTTTCTGAGCCAGCAGCAACACTTGCCAGATCACTGCAGCAGAATCACCAGCCACTGAAAGCGTTACACGACGCCAAGGGAAGGGAACAAGGCCGTTTCCTCACGAAGAGAGCAGGTTGTACGTCAAAAGGGATGGGGACTCCCCACTACARAAATAGTCTCCCCTAGGAGTTGTTTTGATTGTATGCGTCGGTAATGTGCGCCTGCGGTGTGCTTCTGCTGTGTCTCCCCTAGGAGACTATTTTTGAAAAGTTAAAGGTTTTAGTTGTGGAAATGTTGAATTTGGAAATGTTTAATTAATTTGAAAGACACAAACTAGGACACATGCTCTGTACACATCAATAGGCCCAAATAAACCAAGTGAAAGATTAGCCGTATGTTGCTATAAATACATAAACAACAATCCGTTTGGCATTTTTGTGTGTTTCCATGGTGTTTCCTGGCTCCTTGTTTTCAGTTGTTAGGCTGCTCATTTAAAATTCCTCAGTGTGTAGGAGTGTTGTCCAGGCCTAGGGCTGTGTGTTTTGATTGTATGCGTCCGTAATGTGCGCCTGCRGTGTGTTTCTGCAGTGTGTCTTATCAGCAGTATGTTTAGTGACCTGTACTGTTGTCAGCCAGTGTCGTGAAGAACTGACCCTAGATCAGAACCTACCATTGGATAAGGGCACTATCTCCCTCCTAGGAGAACAATCCATCCACCTCTCTCCCTTAAATTACTTTCATTCTCACAATGATGCCTGGCAATCTTCCGCCTATTTACTTTACCAGTGCTTCAGATAGGACCGTTTCAATCTGCCTCTACACGCTATCTTGACTGTGTGAGGGGGATGCTGTGGGGCGATGGTCAATTCTCGTAAGACATTGAACCGTGGCGCACACAAATCCCCCCCCACTCTGCCGTCGCCTGTTTTATGTTTCCATAAAACTGTCCAATATCCCCTCTCTAACACTCCCATGGGTCAGAGCGGGGAAATAAATTCATGGTGGCAACCATTGAGCAGCCCGCCTTCTGGAGTAATGCGTTCTGCGTCACCTCAGACAAGAGCGGCTCAGAGACCAAACGGTAAATTCTCGCCGCCCCGTCCCAGAATGCATTACACCAGGAGGCGGCTCAACCGCTGACCTTCAGGTGTCACCATTTACATAATATCAGACGATGAGGTGTGTGAGTGACGACTCTGCAACCCACCAACTCAAATATTTTTTATTTTATTCTTGAAGAGACGCTCTGATGCAGATAACTTGTGTAATGCAGTGATCTCTGAGACACATACACACCCAGGCAAACACACACTACATACGCACGCACACATACACACATGCGCACACAGAAACTGTATGACAGCTGAGAGATGTCTCGCCCCCCCCCCCCTTCTCTCTGGCACACACACAGTCTCTGTCCCTCATCCCAGTTTGGGGATGAGTGGGTGGGTACTAGAGGTCGACCGATTAATCGGAATGGCCGATTAATTAGGGCCGATTTCAAGTTTTCATAACAATCGGCAATCGTCTCTTTTTGGTCCACCAATAATCGGTATCGGCGTTGAAAAATCATAAACAGTCGACCCCTAGTGGGTACCCCATGAGGAAGGTGACCTTTATTTAAATCCACTGGTCTGTGTGTCTGCCTCCCTAATGTCTTCTGTCAGAAAGAAGGGGCTTCTCTCTTCCCTCTCTCCTCAACTCAGCACTGATGTGATTTAGACCGGAGGGGGGAGGGGCGGGTTGAATGGACAGCAAGCCAGATGCACCTTCCTCTTACTGCTGCACGTGATGGGGAACAGAATAATAATATTATGCAGGATGTGATTATACAGGTTTATGTCTATGTAACTATTTTACATTTATTTAACTAGGCAAGTCAGTTAAGAACAAATTCTTATTTTCAATGACAGCCTGGTTGTGAAGTCTGTCAGGAGCATGCTGGGTGACTCTGCACTTTTTAAAGGTTGACTTGCACTCTGTGCGACACACAGAGAACATATAGCACCATATGAACACACACACACACACACACACACACACACAGAACACTACAGGGATAAACACTATTATTGCTGATACCACCCATCGTTGCTCTTTCCGACAGTTCCGCCTCTCTTTACTTTCCTCCGCTCTTTTCCACCCTTCAGCCGTTCTTCTTCTCAAAGTCAAACCCCCTCACCCCCGTCTGAGGGATTGGATCGATCCATCCTCAGCCCACCTGCCACATTGTCCTTTGACCGCTGGGCTAAACCATTAAACTCCACATGGGGGGGATTACACCCCTTGTCCTCTCTCTCTTCCCCTAGTGTGTCCTCTTGTATTGTCTTCTATTTGTCCTCACGAGAAATGTTCCATGTATGAGTCTGCCTCCATATAGGGACCAACCCCTTGTTTCACACTGGTTATCTCTGCTAATATCTCTCCTCCCTTATCCCTGATCAATATCCCCCCTTCTTTCTTCCTCTCCTCCCTGTCTGGCTCTCTCCCATGCCCTCTGTCCTTCCCAGCCATAACTAGATCCATGGTGTGCGTGCCCGTACTGCTGCCCTTCTGGAGGATAATGCCAATTGGAGAATGCGCACTAGATGCATGGGTAGGATTGTGTTTGTTTGTTTGTGTGTGTGTGTGTGTGTGAACATACTTCCCATTGGGTCAGTCAATACCCTCAGCATGAGAAACCAAATAAACCCCGGCGGCAACCTGTTATCCTCCCTCCATCCCTCCTTTTGCCACTCTCTCTCTCTTCTTTTCTTCCCACTTCTTGAGTCCTTCACTCAAAAGGGCCCCCTATAACGCTCGCCATGGTTAGAGGAACAAACGACAACAAACAAAGTGAGAAATCAATAAAAGCGAGAACACCAGCGGGTTGGAATAGTCTGTGTTTGTCAGAGAAGAGGTGTGTGGGTGTGGAAAGCTGTAGAGCTGTGGTACATTCAGAAAGGGAGCTTAGCTTGTCAAGGGGAATCTGGATTCAGTGACATGGGCTGTCAGCCCTCAATCACAAGCTCTCAAACGAATGACAAGCACACACAGGCGCAGGCACAGAGGCATCCAAACACACAAATTCACAGAAAGACACACACACACACACACACACACACTTACTAGCCTACAGATGCAGGAGGCCCAGCTTCTCCCCTCAGACACATTTTTGTCACTTTGTCATTCTGCAGGCCCCACGGCATGCTGTGTGTGTGGTTATTCCTCAGCTGTAGCCCCCATTCTGTCCTCATTACGTCACACTCCCTGCAGACTGAACACGTCTTGGACGACCCTCGACCCCTCTCTCCCCACCACCAAACACACACAAACACGCACAGAACCACTTGGTGACGCAATTCGACTACACTGCACTGGAAGCTGCGTCAATTTGTCCAATGTGTTTTAAGAAAAGAGGAGGAACGGGGAGGAAGAGAAGAATGAATCACACCAACTCGTTCCTCCCCCTCTTCTTATTTGGTCTCCGTCTTTTTGTTCACTCGTCCGTCTCTGACTTTTACAATATCTCTTAGGTCTTTACTAAGTTGGTTTGTGTCTTTGGTTTCCAAGCCCTTTGCTTTCACTAATATATGAGTCTCGCTCCAATCCCCCCCAGTGTGTGGCATGTTTAATTCATCCGTGTGCGTCTGATCAGAAAGTGTGTATGAATCTCCTCTGGGCTAATGGAAGTGGGAAGAATAGGAGAGAAGTCCCTCATTTCTCCATGGAGGAATCCTCCCGAATACTCAGCTCTTCCAAGACCCACACCACGAACTCACCCTCAGGCAGACTATGTTAACTCACACACACACACGCACGGCTTGTATGTTACACACGCTATTTATTAACTATCACACACACACTGTACATTAGACCCAACTAGCACGCACACACTATATGTCATTTCTTAAACATGCTGTCACGGCACGCTATAGGTAGTCTGGTGACTGTATTGGCATTCTATCTTTATCACAGTGGAGATATATCGTAGAGCCGAGGCTGGTAGCTGTCAGAAACCTTCCAGTTCCTACTCAGTTGATTATTTTAGGAAACTACTGTATGTGAAGTAATAAAGTCATTTACCTCTAGTGTGTTTGAGGTGGTGGTCCTCTGTAGCTCAGTTGGTAGAGGATGCGTCTGCTAAATGGCATTCGTTACGGAGTTATTTTGAAGTCGAGGTGAGTTTTAGTAATATAGTTGATTTAAACAGTTGATTTAAGGAATTAATTGACCTGCATCTCACAGAACACCTATTAGACCAAATCGTCAATCCAATTTCCGATCCTGTCCTTAACTTACTGCCCTAGAAAGGAAATTTTGACCTCAACCCTGCTAATCAAATGCTTTTATTGTGACTCAGCCATGCATTTTATCACCCACTGAAATCTACCTCATCAATATCACGCTGTGGTGATGACACCCAGGGCAATTGTAAGGGTTCTAAGCATTTCCAACCACTGTGTGTATGTCACCTATGGGTTTCTACGTGGCACGTTGACTGAGTAGGTATGCGAAGCATGTCGTATGGCTCCGCAGGGGTGATGAAACTCATGAAACAGCAGGGGACCATCAAGGGCACGTGGTCTCTCTGTGTCTCTGTCTCACCCTCATTGAATGCACCACTGAAGTGAATCACTGTTTAAACGCTCAGTGAACGGTCAAGGAACAGTATGTAACATGATCTCCGAGTGTTCCTTGACCGCTCACTGAGCGTCTAGCTGAGCGTTTAGCTCAGTGAGCGGTCAAGTAGCACTCGGAGATCATGTTACATTCTGTCAGTGTGTGTGGGTTTATCATGATGATGTTTGAGGGGTGTTTATGGTACTGTAAGAATGACAGTGAGGGGGGGTGTGCATGCACACACGTACATACTGAATGAGTGCAAGGGTGTAGAGAAGAGCTTTGGTTTCTAGGTGAATTTAAAAGCTTTTTGAAAGCACTTAATAATAGTGAACGCCTAACTCAGCATTTTACTACATATCTAATTATATATGTGTGTTTGTATAGGTAAGTGAGCACAGTTAAGTTTTGGGTTTTCTACAGGCTACATGTGGTCGAGGACAATTGTTTTGCCCGTACTGTCCTGATCCCGCAACTGTTTTATAACCCCAGAACTTTCCTGTCACATCCCGTTTTAAAAATCACTCCTGTCATTTTCATGCGTAGAAATGACTTCCTCTGTTATGTGCGAGTCTGTCCCTCGCTCTGTGTTTGAGTAGCTATAGCAACTGTGCCGTTTGGCTGCTGCTCATTGCTCATGACAGTTGCCTGCACACGCAGCTGATAACCACATTATGAGATTTTGGGCAGCCCTTCTACTACTCAGTCGGATGAACTCATGGACATCATGGACTCATGGCAAAAGTATGTGGACACCCCTTCAAATTAGTGGATACGGCTATTTCAGCCACACCCATTGCTGACAGGTGTACAGTATAAAATCGAGCACACAGCCATGCAATCTCCATAGACAAATATTGGCAGTAAAATGGCCCGTACTGAAGAGCTCAGTGACGAACAACGTGGCTCCGTCATAGGATGCCACCTTTCCAACAAGTCAGTTGCTAGAGCTGCCCCGGTCAACTGTAAGTGCTGTTATTGTGAAGTGGAAATGTCTAGGACCAACAACGGCTCAGCCGYGAAGWGGTAGGCCGCACAAGCTMACMGAACGGATCCTCCGAGTGCTGAAGCGTGTAAAAATCGTCTGTCCTYGGTTGCAACACTCACTACATAGTTCCAAACTACCTCTGGAAGCAACGTCAGCACAAGAACTGTTCGTCAGGAGCTTCATGAAATGGGTTTCCATGGCCGAGCAACCGCACACAAGCCTAATATCACCATGCCCAATGCCAAGAGTTGGTTGAAGTGGTGTAAAGCTTGCTGCCATTGGACTCTGGAGCAGTGGAAACACATTCTCTGGAGTGATGAATCACACTTCACCATCTAGCAGTCCGACAGACGAGTCTGGGTTTGGTGGATGCCAGGAGAACGCTGCCTGCTCCAATTTGGTGGAGGAGGAATAATGGTCTGGTTCAGACTAGGCCCCTTAGTTCCAGTGAAGGGAAATCTGAACACTTCAGCATACAATGACATTCTAGACAATTCTGTGCTTCCAACTTTGTGGCAACAGTTTGGAGAAGGCCCTTTCCTGTTTTCAGCATGACAATGCCCCCRTGCACAAAGCGAGGTCCATACAGAAATGGTTTGTCAATCGGTGTGAAAGAACTTGACTGGCCTGCACAGAGCCCTAACCTCAACCCCATCGAAAACCTTTGGGATGAATTGGAACGCAGACTGCGCACCAGGCCTAATCGCCCAACATCAGTGCACTAATGTTATTGTGGCTGAATGGAAGCAAGTCCCCACAGCAATGTTCCAACATCTAGTGGAAAGCCTTTCCAGAAGAGTGGATTCTGTTATAGCAGCAAACCAACTCCATATTAATGCCCATGATTTTGATATGAGATGTTCGACGAGCAAGTGTCCACATACTTTTGACCATGTCGTGTATGTCTCCGTGTGCATCTGGGGCAAAGTAGTGACTGGCTTCAACTGGAGCGAGGCGCGAGAGTGAGCTGACAAAGGTGAGAGAAAATAAATYAGTTTTTTAAAATTTATTTTTAATTTGATAAACTATATTAGGGCTACGTACAGTTTATTTAAATTTATTAAATGCTCTACACCCCCCTTTCAATCCTGTACTGCCCGTTCCTGTAGACTGTCAATCCTGGCTTGTCCCGAACTTGACTCTAGAACTTGACTCCCATTCCTGCCCATTCCCTTGTCAACCTGCAATGCAGAGTGCCTGTACGCCCTCACAGAAGAAATCCCACAGCAATATAGACCTTTGAATATTAACCACGTTGACTTAATCTCACTTCAGAGTCAATTTAACTCCCTAACAGGGTTTCTGAGGTCAAAAACACACTAGCACATTCAGCATTCAGGATTCATGTAGCTTTTCCAGTGCCAGACAAAATGGAACTGCACATTGATTTGATCAGATTTCTTGCTGCATGGGGAGTATGTTGTGTTTTTATTTCGGAAAGCAAGAATAACGTTATCAGTAGAATCCTAGCCTGGTCCCAGATCTGTTCATGCCTTTTTACCAACTTCTAGCTATACAACAGAAACCGATCTGGGACCAGGCTGCTTGAGTCCTACTGTGTATTAGGTGGGTGTGACTGTAGAATAGAGTTGTGTAGTTCAAATTTCTAATCAAATATGTTTTATAAAGCCCTTTTGTACATTAGCAGTTGCCATAAAGTGGTTTACAGATACTCAGCCTAAAACCCTGTCATGGAAAAGCTCAAACGGAACACAGAAATTGGTGATTAGAAAAGCACACACAGAACATTTTTCCATCACAATCCCAAAGAGCAAGCAATGCCGAGGCAGAAGCACAGTGGCTAGGAACAACTCCCTGGAGGGCAGGGGCGTAGGAAGAAACCAGACTGCCTCTGCATTGAAGCCTGTGGACAGATTGACTTGTCTCAACTCGTCTCAAGACTCATGGTGACACGTCTGGTCTGTCTATATCGGGCTGCTCTGGAGTAGTGTTTCTGTAGTGTGTGTTTTGTGTGTACAGGAACTGTATTGTGTACCGGTCACCCTGTACAGCTTCCTCTTCTCTCTCGTTCTCTGATCCCTGGTGGTTTGCAATGCACTGGCCTCCTACACTGTTTGTGTATATGTGACCAATACAATTGTATTTTATTTGAGTGAATGCGTGCCTCGGTCTTGTGTGTTTTGTGTGTACTTTCTGTGTGAGTGTGTGTCTTCTGCCAGTGTCCCAGAATGCAGCAGCCCTGTCCAATCCCAGCCTTAGGAACAGCCAAGTAATGATAGTAGATGGCCACATCCTGGTCAGCAGGAGAAAGGGCCAATTTCAACACAGAGACAGTCTCACTGTGATCTCTCCCTAAAGATTGTGTGTGTTGCCTTCATATTAGGACACAGTCTTTCACTCTGTAGCTTACTTGAATCCCTCCAAGGCCGTGCACGGCTCTGCTGGGTGTGTATTAGTGCGTCTCTGTGTGTTTTCAGCACTCTCTCTCTTCTCTCTCTCTCTCTCTCTCTCTCGATGGGAGCTCTATCTGTCAGATTGGAGTTTAGTCTTTCCCACAGAGAGGGACAAGCACCCTGCTGCTCCTGTCCAAACCAACGGGGTGGGGGGTGCGCGCTCTCTCCCGGCTCCAGACCTCAGGCCATGTAAGAGCTCTCTCCTAGTTTAACCCCATCATCTCTCTCTCTCCTAAGTTTAACCCCATCTCGCTCTCTCCTAGTTTAACCCCATCATTTCTTCTCTCCTAGTTTAACCCCATCATCTCTCTCTCTCCTAGTTTAACCCCATATCCCCCTTCTCTCTCTCCTAGTTTAACCCATCTCCGCTCTCTCCTAGTTTAACCCCATCATCTCTCTCTCTCCTAGTTTAACCCCATCTCTCTCTCTCCTAGTTTAACCCATCATCTCTCTCTCTCTGATTAACCTCATCTCTCTCTCTCCTAGTTTAACCCCATCATCCTCTCTCTCTCTCCTAGTATTAACCCCATCATCTCTCTCTCTCTCCTAGGTTAACCCCATCATCTCTCCTCTCTTCCTAGTATTAACCCCATCATCTCTCCTCTCTCTCCTAGTATTAACCCCATCATCTCTTCTCTCTCCGTAGTTTAACCCCATCCATCTCTCTCTCTCCTAGTTTAACCCCCATCTCTCTCTCCTAGTTTAACCCCATCTCCTCTCTCCTAGTTTAACCCATCATCTCCTCTCTCTCCTAGTTTAACCCCCATCTCTCTCTCTCCTAGTTTAACCTCCAGCTCCTCTCTCTCCTAGATAATACCCCAATTCATCCATCTCTCTCTGCTCCTAGATTACACCCATCATCTCTCTTCTCTACGTGAACATTAACCCCATCATCTTAGCTCTCTCTTCCTAGTTTAACCCATCAGCGCTCTTCTCTCTCCTAGATTAACCCCCATCATCTCTCTCTCTCCTAGTTTAACCCCATCATCTCTCTCTCTCCTAGCTTGTAACCCCATCATCTCTCTCTCTCCTATGAATTAACCTCCTCATTCATCTCTCTCTCTCCTAGTATTAACCCCATCATCTCTCTCTCTCTCCTAGATTAACCCCATCATCTCGCTCTCTTCCTAGTTAACCCCATCATCCTCTCTCTCCTAGTTTTAACCCCATCATCTCTCTCTCTCCTAGTTTAACCCCATCATCTCTCTCTCTCCTCAGTTTAACCCCATCATCTCCTCTCTCTCCTAGATTAACCCATCATCTCTCTCTCTCTCCTAGATTAACCCCATCATCTTTCTCTCTCTCTCTCCTAGATTAACCCCATCATCGTCTCTCTCTCTCCTCTCGATCTCCTAGATTAAACCCCATCATCTTCTCTCTCTCTCTCTCTCTCTCTCCTAGATTAACCCCAATCCTCTCTCTCTCTCTCTCTCTCCTAGATTAACCCCATCATCTCTCTCTCTCTCTTCTCTCTCTCTCTCTCCTAGATTAACCCCATTCATCTCTCTCTCTCTCCTCTCTCTCTCCTAGATTAACCCCACCTCTCTTCTCTCTCCTCTCCTAGATAACCCCATCATCTCTCTCTCTCTCTCTCTCTCTCCTAGATGAACCCCATCCTCTCTCTCCTAGATGAACCTTCATCATCTCTCCTGGGCCTACTGCTCATAGTAGTCCTTATCCCTCGATGGAGGGAGGAAGGAAAGACAGAATAGAGGGTTTCAGCCCAAGCTGGAGGGATGAGTTGTCTGAGAGGCTTCTTGGTCAGGAGCTAACATTTCCTTTTGTGCATAGAACAGTGACAAACAAACCAATATGCTATCGCTGTTTATGGTTACTGATTAACTACGTACATATATTCTAAACTAAACATCTTGTAAAAGCTATTTGCTGTATGTGTCTTCATATTGGCCTATTACCTTGGTGAAGTAGGTGGTCGAAAATGACTCATGCTTCAAGTTGGAGATCTGAACTGAACCAATCTTTTGACGTCGGCATCAAATTGCATTTCACAATGCTTACAAGCAGTCCTTAGATCCTCACACCAGAAAATGGCTCCTATTATGCCTCCAAAGACTCTCTCTTTCTCTGTTTCTCTCCCCCCTCACGCTCTGCTCTTTTAAAAAGCCATTTCTCATCAGCAGGGCTCTCCAGGACTTGTCCTCCTCTCACTTCCCATCTCCCCCTCTACCTTCACCCCCACCTCCCCCTCTACCTTCACCCCTACCTCCCTCCCCTCTACCTCCCCATCTACCCACCCTCTAGCTCCCTCCTGCTACTCGTCAGTCTCTCTGATAAGAACATACACACAAAGACTCCTGTGGATCAGAGAAAGGGAGGAAAATGGAGAGGGAAAGAGACTAACAAAGATGCAGACACGCAGAGGCACACACACACACACACACGGACGGACGGACGGACAGACCTACACACACACACAGAACTACACACACAGACAGACTTGCACACACACACACACAGACAGACAGACTTGCACACACACAGACTTGCACACACACACACAGACTTGCGCGCACACACAGCTTGCGCGCACACACAGACTTGCGCGCACACACAGACTTGCGCGCAGACACACAGACTTGCGCGCACACACAGGACTTGCGCGCACACACAGACTTGCGCGCACACACAGACTTGCGCGCCACACACAGACTTGCGCGCACACACAGACTTGCGCGCACACACAGACTTGCCGCCACCCAGACTTGCGCGCACACACAGACTTTGCGCGCACCACACAGACTTGCGCAGACAACGCAGACAGACAGGCAGAACAGGCAGAACAGCGCAGACAGCGCAGGAACAGGCAGACAGCAGACAGCAGACAGGCAGACAGGCAGACAGGCAGGACAGGCAGACAGGCAGACAAGGGCACGCACACGCAGCACACAGGCAGACAGGCAGACACCGCACACACGCCAGACAGGACAGAACAGGCACACACGCACCACGACAGACAGACAGGCAGACAGACAGGCCACACCAACGCACGACGGCAACAGACAGGCAGACAGACAGGCACACACGCAGACAGGACAGGCACACGCCAGACAGACAGGCACACGCAGACAGACAGGCACACGACAGCACGCAGACAGACAGGCACACGCAGACAGACAGGAGCACAGCGACAGACAGGCACACGCACCGCAGACACACAGACAGACAGGCACACGCACACGCAGACAGACAGGCACACGCACACGCAGACAGACAAGGCCACACGGCAGACAGACAGGCACACGCACACGGCAGGACAGACAGCACACGCACACGCAGACAGACAGGGCACACACACCGCAGACAGACAGACAGCACACGCAGACAGACCAGGCCACACGCCACACGCAAGACAGGCACACGCACACGCAGACAGACAGGCACACGCACACGCAGACAGAAGGCAACACGCACACGCAGCAGGCACACGCACACGCAAGACAGCACACGCACAGCAGACAGACAGCAACACGCCACACGCAGACAGACAGGCACACGCACACGCAGAGGGCACACGCACACGCAGACAGGCACAACGCACACGCAGACAGACAGGCCACACGCAGACAGACAGGCACACGCACACGCAGACAGACAGGCACACCAGACAGACAGGCACACGCAAGACAGACAGGCACACGCAGACAGACAGGCACACGCAGACAGACAGGCACACGGCAACAGACAGGCCACACGCAGACAGACAGGCACAGCGCCAGACAGGACAGGCACACGCAGACAGACAGGCAGCACGCACACGGACAGCAGACACAGGCAACACGCACACGCAGACAGACACGCAGCAGCAGACAGGCAGGCACACGCCAGCAGAAGCGAGCACACACACGCAGACAGCACACGCACACGCAGACAGGCACACGCACACGCAGACAGGCACACGCAGACAGGCAACAGGCACACGCAGACAGGCACACGCACACAGCAGACAGGACACACGCACACGCAGACAGGCACACGCAGACAACAGGCCCGCAGCGACAGGCACACGCAGACAGAGCGCACACGCACACGCAGACAGGCACACGCACACGCAGACAGACGCACACGCACACGCAGAAGAAGGCACACGCACACGAGACAGAACAGCACACGCGCAGACAGCGCCACACGCCACGCAGACAGACACAGGCACACGCAGACAGACAGGCACACGCAGACAGGACAGGCACACGCAGACAGACAGGCACACGAGACAGACAGGCCACACGCAGACAGACAGGCACACGCAGACAGAAACAGCACACGCAGACAGACAGGCACACGCGACAACAGGCACACGCAGGCACAGGCACAGGCCGACACGACACGGGCACACGCCACGCAGCAGACACGACACGCACACGCAGACACAGCACGAGCAGACAGCAGGCACACGCAGGACAGCGCAGGCACACGCACACGGCAGGACAGGCAGGCACACGCACACGCAGACAGGCAGGCACACGCACACGCAGACGCAGCACACGCACACGCAGACAGGCACGCACACGCACAGCACCAGACACGGACAGCCCACACGCAACACGCAGACAGGACAGCCACACGCAGACAAGCACACGCACACGCAGACAGGCACACGCACACGCAGACAGGCACAGAACAACGTCACGCACGCCACACGCGACAGGCACCGCAAGCAACGGCACAACGCACACGCAGGGACAGCAAGCCAGCACAGGCACACGCACCAGACAGGCACACGCACACGCAGACCAGGCCACACGCACACGGCACGCAACAGAGCACACGCACACGCAGACAGGCACACGCACACGCAGACAGGCACACGCACACGCAGACAGGGCAACACGCACACG
>NC_036870.1:7405190-7429572 GCF_002910315.2 Salvelinus sp. IW2-2015
TTCCTAAGTGGACAGTTTGATTTCACAGAAGTGTGATTGACTTGGAGTTACATTGTGTTGTTTAAGTGTTCCCTTTATTTTTTTTAGCATTGTATATATATATATGTGTGTATATGTGTGTATGTGGCTACTTTTGCTAAGAGTGTGCAAGAGCTGTCATCAAGGCAAAGGGTGGCTACTTTGAAGAATCTCAAATATAAAATCTATATTTATTTAACACTTTTTTTGGTTACTACATGATACCATATGTGTTATTTTATAGTTTTGATGTCTTCACTATTGTTCTACAATGTAGAAAATAGTACAAATAAAGAAAAGCCCTGGAATGAGTAGGTGTGTTCAAACTTCTTGAAGTTTAACACTTTCTGTCTCTCACTCACTCACTCACACACACAGCTTTAATAAGTACTGTTAAAGCTTCAGGCATTCTAGATGAGTAAGACTATAAGAAAAAATAACTGGCTCTATGGATACAAAGAACAAAGAGCTTTTTATTTAAAAAATTGTCCAACAATGTTATGAAAACACTTACCATCTGTACCGTTTAGATAACTTCACACACATAGGCCTACACACACTCCCTCCCACACCCGCTATACTCCTGCTCTCACACATCCTCTCAAACACACCACATTCTTGCATATACAGCCTACCTTTTAAGCTTCTCTTTTAGTAGCCTATTCCTTTTCAGTCCTATTGTGCCCATACACATTTGTGCATAGCCTAGTCAGTATTCAAGTTATCAGGTTGCTGGCTAGGTAACATGACTAGCTAGCTAAACAATGTAGCTTGCGAGTAGTTTAAAACGGCTCACGACATGCGTACAAATCCGCAACAGAAAGAAAAAACATGGCTCCGGTAATATTGGGCATAACTTTTTACATGATTGTGGCTAGAGGCACACGGTCTTCAACGATGTAGCTAAAGGCCCAAGCATAGACTGTAGCTGTGTTCAGTGTTGTGCACTTAAAGGGGTCTGTGCGGAAACATGTGCGCTTAAACGGTTCCGTGCGGTGAAGAAATGGAATACTAGATTWACGGCGTCCCAGAATATTTTGCGCCGATAAACATGGCACGGGTTAACGCATTATTAATCCCTAATTAATTTACATTCACAGCCTGGGGTCGATCAAGAGAAGAGTGGAGAACACACACACAGAGAACACAGAACACACACAGATGTCTCTGTGGATCTCAGTTTGTGATTGCTGTGGCACCTTTCTCTCTCTTTACAAAGTAAGACTGGCAGTTCGAGTAGAGTCAGACACCATTGTTTAAGGCTTAAGCGGAGTTAGTCACTGCAGCTCTAATCCAATCAATTTGCTGGTTTGGCACTATTTTAGTTCCACTTACATGAAGTGTGCGTGTGCCCGTGTGTGTACCTGCATGCGTATTGATCAGTGACGCTCTACACTCCATCGACCTCCAGTCACTACTTTTACCTCAGGCATTGTGTTAATAGGTAACACGGGCACATTCAGACTCCTACTTCAAACCCAAGCCAAGGAGACCCACAGTAGATTACATTGGCCCTCTCCAACCATCGCATCCTGTACCCCTCTGTGAACCGTTGCCCCGGCAACCTTTGTGTACCCCTGATCCAAGATCAATCTAATTGGCGTCTGCCAGCTCCCCGGATCCAATCAAAATCACTGGATGGAGAGCAGGGATAGTGCATTCGGAAAGTATTCAGACCCCTTGACTTTTTCCACATTTTGTTACGTTACAGCCTTATTCTAAAATGGATGAAATATTTTTCTACACACATAATGACAATTTTTGCTAATGTATTACAAATAAAAAACGGATATCACATTTACGTAAGTATTCAGACACTCGGCCTAAGGCACTGCATCGCTGTGRTAGCTGTGCCACTAGGAGATTTTGGGTTCGAGTCCAGGCTCTGTCGCAGCCGGCCGCGACTGGGAGACCCATGGGACGGCGCACAATTGGCCCAGCGTCGTAAGGGCTAGGAGAGGGTTTGGCCGGCAGGGATGTCCTTGTACCATCGCACACTAGCGACTCCTGTGGCGGGCCGGGCACAGGTGTACAGTGTTTCCTCCGACGTATTGGTGCGGCTGGCTTCCGGGTTAAGTGGGCATTGTGTCAAGAAGCAGTGCGGTTGTGTTTCGGAGGACGCACTGCTATCGACCTTCAACTCTCCCGAGTCCGTACGGGAGTTGCAGCAATGAGACAAGACTAACTACAAATTGGATACCACAAAATTGGGGAGAAAAGGGGGTAAAWATATATATATATAAAGTATTCAGACACTCAGTACCTTGTTGAAGCACCGTTGGCAGCCATTACAGCATCGAGTCTTTATGGATATGACGTTACAAGCTTGGCACACCTGTATTTGGGGAGTTTCTCCCATTCTTCTCTGCAGACCCTCTCAAAGATGGGGAGTATCGCTGCATAGCTATTTTCCAGAGATGTGTGGTCGGTTTCAAGTCTGGGCTCTGGCTGGGCCACTCAAGAGCATTGAGACTTGTCCCGAAGCCAACTCCTGCTTTGTCTTGGCTGTGTGCTTCGTGTCGTTGGAATGTGAACCTTTGCCCCAGTCTGAGGTCCTGAACGCCTGGAGTAGGTTTTCATCAAGGCTCACTCTGTACAATGCCCTGACGCTGAAAAACATCCCCACAGCATGATGCTGCCACCACCATACTTCACCTTAGGGATGGTATTGGCCAGGTGATGAGCGGTGCCTGGTTTTCTCCAGACGTGACGCTTGGCATTCAATCCAAAGAGTTCAATCTTGGTTTCATCAGACCAGAGAATCTTGTTTCTTATGGTCTGAGAGTCCTTTAGGTGCCTTTTGGCAAACTCCAAGCAGGCTGTCATTTGCCTTTTACTGAGGAGTGGCTTCCATCTGGCCACTCTACCATAAAGGCCTGATTGGTGAAATGCTGCAGAGATGGCTGTCCTTCTGGAAGATTCTCCCATCTCCACAGAGGAACTCTGTCAGAGTGACCATTGGGTTTGTGGTCACCTCCACCTCTTAGTCAAGGCCCTTCTCACCTGATTGCGCAGTTTGGCTGGCTGGGCAGGGCCAACTCTATGAAGAGTCTTTAAGAATGATGGAGGCCACTGTGTTCTTGGACTTTCAATGCTGCAGAATTTTTTTGGTACCCTTCCCCAGATCTGTGCCTCGACACAATCCTGTCTCGGAGCTCTACGGATAATTCCTTCGACCTCATGGCTTGGTTTTTGCTCTGACATGCACTGTCAACTGTGGGACCTTATAAAGACAGGTGTGTGCCTTTCTAAATCATATCCAATCTATTGAATTTTCCACAGGTGGACTCCAAGTTGTAAAAACATCTCAAGGATGATCAGTGGAAACAGGTTGCACCTGAGCTCAATTTCGAGTCTCATAGCAGATGGTCTGAATGCTTCCGTAAATAAGTTATTTCTGTTTTTTATATGTAATAAATTTACACAAATTTCCAAAAACCTGTTTTTACTTAGTCATTTTGGGTTATTGTGTGTAGATTGATGAGGGAAATATTTTATTTAATCAATTTTAGAATAAGGCTGTAATATAACAAAATGTGGAAGAAGTAAAGGGGTCTGAATACTTTCTGAATACTGTATAAATAAAGGAATGGATGGATGGCTGAATAAATGCCCCTTGTCATTTATTGACCGCTGTGTGTTATCTTCTGCATGTTAGAAGCCTGTTGTCTATCTGTGTCTGGTGTGTGTCTGGTGTGTGTGTGTGTGTGTGTGTATTTGCATGTCTGGGTGTCTGTATAGGGCTTTTGTGCAAGACAAGAAAGGTCATTATGTGCTTGTGTGTCTGCTCGCTCTGTGTGTGTCTGTCAGGTGTGTGTGTGAGTGCGTGCACGCGTGCGTGCAAGCGAGACGGCCTCGGCTCTATCAGATTACACTATTATTGTCTCGGCTACCTCTGCCATTAGACAGACCAAACACCCTCCCCTATCTTTGTGTGGAAACTACCCAAAGTGCATTGTGGCTCTCTCTCCATTGAAGTTAGTCAACCGCGTGCATGACTCCTTCAGACCCATCATATCCCTTTCTAGAACAATACATGCTCATTTAGATTATTTTAGTCTAAACTACCTACAGTTGACTTGACAGTATGTGGTCCATGTGAGATTCGAACCCACAACTCTGGTGTTGCACTGTGGTTACCAACCAACTTAACCATAGCAACCACCATACTTGACATAGAAGTCCCTATGGATAAAGATATGCTTACTAATCGCTTGGATAAAACATGAGCCTTCCAGGAAATGTTGATTATGCATCTCCTATCGGAGGAAGTAAAAAGAAAAGCGCGATTCCAGACACGAGCAAACGAAGCATAAACAACATTCTGAAGGCAACGCAAATGAAGCATAAACAACATTCTGAAGTCAACGCTCCCTACCCGGCATAAACTAATGCATCAAATTAAATTAGCTCCCGACTAACAATCAATTAAACGGAACGGCAATTATACATTTATTCATCCAATGAAAGAACAATGAATTCTCAGACACCATGTCATTTGTAAAAAGGCGGGTTGGTTTTGAAATGCTCGACTGTAATCAAACTCTAACTCTCCTAATCAGAAGACATCAATCGCGCTGTCTAAAGTGATTTGAGGGAACATGCCCTGTTCGCCATTTTTGGCAATGCTTTATGCGAATAAGGCATCCTTCYATATTTTATTTTCAAGGAAACAAATTCTTGTTTTGGTTGCTGCAATAGCAATCCTTCAATCTTCATAATCTTTCAAAGTAACAAGAAGGATTTTCCTTTTTATGTATAAAAACAGTCTATTGTGTGTCTACACTTCTGGTTGCTAATGAGTTTATCAGATGTTCAGCTGACTTTCATTTTAGTCAGTTCTCTAGTGCTAGTTTTCAATCTCAGCGGTCTTCCAAGGATGAAAACCAAAGCTTGCCTGCCCCTCACACAGAAGAACTTGAGAAATACAGTTTTGTAGTGTAATAATATGCCATTTAGCAGARGCTTTTATCCAAAGCGACTTAGTCCTTCGTGCAAACGTTTGACGTCCATGTGGTCCCGGGAATCAAACCCACTATCCTGGCGTTGCGAGTGCCATGCTCTACCAACTGAGCGACAGAGAACCGCCTCAAGTCCCTTTGRCTTGAATCTACAGTAGTGAGAATGAATAGGCTTCAAACGACATGTAACTAATGCMAACTGGAGCGTTGCAAATCGCTGAGAGATTTAAAATGGATGAAATTGCCCTCTATAGAATATGGTTGTCATTAGTTACCACAGCCACAAAGTCAAAATTGTCTATCGTWAAAAAAAAATCATACATTTTTGTTTTAAGGTTAGGTTTAGGCATAAGGTTAGCAGTGTGGTTAGGGTTAAGGATACACCGTAAATTGTAGAAATAGGCAGGGTTTATGACTGTGGCTGTAATAAAGTGACAAACAGCACTGAAGGGTTCACGGTTAACAATCCCTTTTTATGATGACTCTTGGCATCTTCTTGGTGATTTATCTCGGATGAATTCATCTCCCAAGCACGTCTTGACTGTGTTGTGACTTGGAGTTGACATCTTGTGACGGAGTTGACATCTGTGTGTTTCGGTATGTGTGTGTCTCAACTCTCTCCTCGTATATAGAGACTCAGTCAGCGCTGGCTGTGATGTCACTGTTGCTTCCTGTCTCTGTTTTGTCACTTCCCCTCAAATAAACTTTCAGCACATCTAATAGGCCCAGCTGGCTCTGTCAGAAGCACCCGTCTGAGGGAGTGTGTGTGTAGTTATGTTCGTGTGTGTGATTGTCTCCGTAATAGCGCCAGGCTGTGTGTGTCCTGATTGCGATCACAGTGAAGGTTAGATCGGCAGGATTGAGCAGTTTTTTTTTATTAAGATGTGACACTCACTGATCAGGCTCTGTCTGGGTGTAATCAAAAACGTACACAGACACACACACTCTCATAATACTGGTCTATGGGTCATCTTTCTACGGGAGACATCTTGTAAGCAGGTCCTGTGTACCTACAAAGTCATAGATCAAGAACGGCAGCATTCTGTTGTAGGGTTTTATTTTAGGGTCAGCAATCTATTCTGCCCTCTCAGCACTGCTCCATGCACCCTTTACCGTTCCCCTCGCTTACTCTCCCGCAGGTTTCTTATTTAAATTGGTTCACTCACGTTTCTACCTGCTTCTCATTCTCTTTCCCTCCCCCTCTCTCTTTCTCCCCCTCTCTCTCAGCCTAGTCTACCCGCTCTCACTTCCTCCCGCTCACTCCTTTGCTTCCTCCTCCTCTCTCTCACTTCCTCCTTCTGTCTCTCACACTCATCCGCTTCCTCCTCTCTCGCTCCTTCGCTTCCTCCCTCTCTCTCTCTCTCGTGTTCAAGGTCACGTTTCTCCCTCATCTCACCACTGAATCAGTATGATGTGCTGTCAGTGTCAGGCTGTCATTGCTGACCCTGCACGGTTACCCCCTCTGAGACACACATATACACATACATAAGCATACAGACACACAAGGTGGTGACCCCGTGGTTGTCATGGTGATGGTTGAAACACACACACTTGAGTGTGAGCGAGATCGTCAGCTGACATGCATGCTGCACCGTGTCAGAGCTGTGTCCTGATGTTGTGATATGTCCTGAAGTCCTGCCGCTTTAGAACAGTGGTCCCCAAATGGTCGATCTCCAAGGAAGTTTTAGTTGATCGCCAAACATTTAGTGCGGTTTGTGCACCTGATTCAGCTGCCCTGCGCACCTGGTAGGTGGAGTGTTCCGAATTTGAACCATTTCGTGTGTCTGAAGGTACAAACTCTGCTTTCCCGGTGGGCCCGTAGAGCAAATCAAGTGCACTACAGGTTTGCCGCTGGCCAATAGGATGATTCAGAATACCGTGTCTGCGCTAACGTAGAAGGCGTAAAATAAATCTACAGCAAAGTTGATACTGTGAGATTTTGAAACTTTTCAAACCAGACTAGAGAGAGACTGTCAACGAATACATCACGGAGATGTTGTTTTTATGAGTGAGTTCATGTTTAAATTCTTACTCAGCACTGTCAACACTTTGTATTCAACACCTTTATAAGCCATGAAATGCGCGTTCTTCATACTTCCACTCAGGCAACAACCAGCAGTGCAGTAGTAATGAATGAGTAGGAAAGTGTATGTTACGCTTGTGTTATTATTAGCAACTTGCGTCTTTTTTTATATATCGAGGAGTATCTCACTTTCTCTGTTCACAGGCGTAACAACATTAATTTGTGCATGAGGCTCAAATAATGCGGTGCGGTGCGACTCGAGTTTCGCCATCAGCTGGAAGACAGTGTCCCTTTTTAGTCCGTGTCAGTGGAGAGGCGGACCCTCCGTCTGCTGCCSTCTGCCTCCACTGAGACTGACGTCAGATGCAGGCTCCATCAGCCCAGTAAAATAAAAATAGAAGTATTTATACTGAACAAAAATATAAACGGAACATGCAACAACTTCTATGATTTTACTGATTTATAGTTCATATAAGGAAATCAGTCAATTGAAATAAATTCATTAGGCCCTAATCTATGGATTTCACATGACTGGGAAAAACAGATATGCATCTGTTGGTCACAGATACCTTAAAGGTAGGGGCGTGGATCAGAAAACCAGTCAGTATCTGGTGTGACCACCATTTGCTTCATGCAGTGCAACACATCTCCTTCTCATAGAGTTGATCAGGCTGTTGATAGTGGCCTGTGGAATGTTGTCCCATTCCTCTGCGAAGTTGCTGGATATTGGCAGGAATTGGAACACGCTGTCGTACACATCGATCCAGAGCATCCCAAACATGCTCAATGGGTAACATGTCTGTTGAGTATGCAGGCCATGGAAGAACTGGGACATTCTCAGCTTCCAGGAATTGTGTACAGATCCTTGCGACATGGGGCTGTGCATTATCATGCTGAAACAAGAGGTGGCGGTGGATGAATGGCACGACAATGGGCCTCAGGATCTCGTCACGGTATCTCTGTGCATTAAAATTGTCATCGATAAAATGCAATTGTGTTCATTTCCCGTAGCTTATGCCTGCCCATACCATAACCCCACCGCCTCCATGGGGCACTGATCACAACGTTGACATCCGCAAACCGCTTGCCCACACGACGCCATACATGTTGTCTGCCATCTGCCCGTTACAGTTGAAACAAGGATTCATCCGTGAAAAGCACACTTCTCCAGCGTGTAAGTGGCCATCGAAGGTGAGCATTTGCCCACTGAAGTCTGTTKCGAGGCCGAACTGCAGTCAGGTCAAGACCCTGGTGAGGACGACAAGCATATAGAAGATATTCCACGAGACAGTTTTTGCAGATAATCTTTGTTTATGCAAACCCACAGTTTCAACAACTGTCTGGAAGGCTGGTCTCAGACAATCCCACAAGTGAAGAAGCCGGATGTGGTCCTGGTCTGGCGTGGTGACGTGGTCTGCGGTTGCGAGTGCGGCGGTTGAACGTACTGCTAAATTTTCTACATCGTTTTTAGATAAGTTTTTGTGTGTTTGGAACATTTCTGGGGTCTTTTATTTCAGCTCATGAAACGTGGGACCAACACTTTACATGTTGCATTTTTATTCAGTGTAAATGTATGTCCATTCAGCTGTGCCTCACCAGTAGGACAACAACTTATCTATTACTGGTGTGATCATATAGCCTACCTCAAATGTAGAAATATATGCTCCGAACAACACTGCATTGGCAGAGCAATTCAAGCAAAGCCAATATGTGTTTATAATYCATTGGGCCTATAGCCTAGTGCACAAACCTCATTGCTACAGTACTGTTTTTAGTAGGTAAATGTAGCTTAGGCTTACATTTTTWAAATCATGTAAAAAGTAGATCTCAGCTTGCATTTTGACTCACTTGTGATCTGGATTCAGAAAAGGTTGGTGACGACTGCTTTAGGATATCTGCTTTCCTTGTCCCCTTTAGTGGTCCTCTTTAGCTCAGTAGGTAAAGCATGGCGSTTGGAACACCAGGATAGTGGGTTTGAATAATATGTATGCACGCATGACTAAGTCGCTTCGGATAAAAGCATCTGCTAAATGACATTATATTATCTCCTCCGAGTCAGATGGACCAGGTTAACTCATTTCATCTCAACATAGTATTTGATGTCCTGACAATGCCACGTATTCTTTAACGTTCTGTGTCTCCACATTATAATGAACTGTACTGCAGGGCACAAGTTTTGCGTGCGTAACATTTGAATTGGCATTCAGCGACGTGTGTGTGTTACTTAAATGTTCCAGACAGTACAGTATGTAGAAGCTCCAGGGGAATCCACATCGTTTGGTCTCGACCAGGGATGGGCAACTGGCGGGCTAGTCGAAATGGTGTGTCAACAGTTTTTCTTTTGAAATGTCAGTCACTGATAGTCACTCAATTAGCCCATGTCAGACAAACATTTTTAGATGAGTAAATTAGTCTAGTGGCTAGCTATCTAAACTTGGAGTAATCAAGGTCGTATTAGAGCCCGGGGGGCCCCCATTGACTTTATTAGTCTGTCTCACTCAGATATCATATTAAAGACTGGAGCAACTGCGGCCKCTCATMKGTTTTTTTTTGTGGCCCCTACCCCCATCAGTTGCCCATCTCTGGTCCAGACTATCTAATCCATTTCTCCTTCACAGAGACCATTTCCGGGGAAAAGCAGTGTGGATTTGGAGTATGTGTGTGTGTCTCTATCATTAGCTAGTGACAGACAGGCCCGTGCTGTGTGTTCCAGGGTTGAGCAGGGCCAGCAGTGAAGCGACTCTCTGACTCTGTGACTGACTGAGTGAGTCCGCTATATTTCTGTCCTGTCGTCGTCTCCCTGTTCTCACTACTCTGCTATTGCTGCTATTTCAGCTCTTTCGTCAGGACAGCGCCAGCACCACCATGAATAATGGACTGAGAGAAGTGTGTGTCAGTTAAGACAACCTGCTCATATACTGAACAAAGATATGAACGCAACATGTAAAGTGTTGGTTCATTACCTTATGCTGCAGACAATAAAAGGCCACTCTAAAATGTGCAGTTATGTCATACAACCCAATGCTACAGATGTCTCAAGTTTTAAGGGAGCGTACAATTGTCATGCTGACTGCAGGAATGTCCACCAGAGCATTGGTTGTTAATTTCTCTGCCACCTCCAACGTTGTTTTAGAGAATTTTGCAGTATGTTCAACCGGCCTCACAACCGCAGACCCCGTGTAACCACACCAGTCCAGGACCTCCACATCCGGCTTCTTCACCTGCGGGATCGTCTGAGATCAGCCACCCGGACAGCTGATTACACTGTTGGTTTGCACAACCAAAGAATTTCTGCACAAAGTGTCAGAAAACGTCTCAGGGAAGCTCATCTGTGTGCTCGTCATCATCACCAGGGTCTTGGCCTGACTGCAGTTCGGCGTCGTAACCGATGCATATCTGTATTCCCAGTCATGTGAAATCCATAGATTTAGGGCCTAATGAATGTATCTTAATTGACTGATTTCCTTATATGAACTGTAACTCAGTCAAATCTTTGAAATGATTGCATGTTACGTTTTGCATTTTTGTTCAGTCTACGAACACACACCTTTTTTATTATGTGATTGTGTGTGTTTTGCGTTCCTGTCCTTCAAACCGCTAACCACCGACTCTCTGACAGGAACTAACTCTACCGTAGGAAACGGAAAAATCTTGAACACGGCAACCGTCAGTATCTGTAGCAGCAGGGGTAACAACACAACATGTCTACCGTCAGTATCTGTAGCAGCAGGGGTAACAACACAACATGTCTACCGTCTATCGTTGTAGCAGCAGGGGTAACACACAACATGTCTACCGTCAGTATCTGTAGCAGCAGGGGTAAACACAACATGTTACCGTCAGTATCTGTAGCAGCAGGGGTAACAACACAACATGTTTACCGTCAGTATCTGTAGCAGCAGGGGTAACAACACAACATGTCTACCGTCAGTATCTGTAGCAGCAGGGGTAACAACACAACATGTTACCGTCAGTATCTGTAGCAGCAGGGGTAACAACACAACATGTCTACCGTCAGTATCTGTAGCAGCAGGGGTAACAACACAACATGTCTACCGTCAGTATCTGTAGCAGCAGGGTAAAACACAAATGTCTACCGTCAGTATCTGTAGCAGCAGGGGTAAACACACAACATGTCTACCGTCAGTATCTGTAGCAGCAGGGGTAACAACAACACATGTTTACCGTCAGTATCTGTAGCAGCAGGGGTAACAACAACAACATGTCTACCGTCAGTATCTGTACAGCAGGGGTAACAACACAAACAGTCTACGTCAGTCGTCACAGTAAACATGTTACCTCAGTATCTGTAGCAGCAGGGGTACAACACAACATGTTTACCGTCAGTATCTGTAGCAGCAGGGGTAACAAAACACAACTGTCTACCGTCAGTATCTGTAACAGCAGGGGTAACAACACAACATGTTACTTCAGTATCTGTAGCAGCAGGGTAACACACACAGTTACTCGTAATATGTAGCAGCAGGGGTAACAACACAACATGTTACCGTCAGTATCTGTAGCAGCAGGGGTAACAACACATGTCTACATCAGTATCTGTAAGCAGCAGGGTAACAACACATGTCTACCGTCAGTATCTGTAGCAGCACGGGTGACAACACAACATGTTTCCGTCATATCTGTAGCAGCAGGGGTACAACACACATGTTCTACGTCCAGTATTGTCAGCAGGCAGTGGTGCATAACACACACATGTCTACCGTCAGTATCTGTAGGCAGCAGGGGTAACAAACACATGTCTACATCAGTATCTGTAGCAGCAGGGGTAACACACATGTCTACCGTCAGTCATCTGTAGCAGCAGGGGTAACAACACAACATGTTACCGTCAGTATCTGTAGCAGCAGGGGTAACACACACAGTGTCTACCGTCAGTATCTGTAGCAGCAGGGGTAACAACACAACATGTTTACCGTCAGTATCTGTAGCAGCAGGGGTAACAACAAACTGTTTACCGTCAGTATCTGTAGCAGCAGGGGTAACAACACAACATGTCTACGTCAGTATCTGTAGCAGCAGGGGTACAATGTACCGTAGTATCTGAGCAGCAGGTAAAACAACTGTCTACCGTCAGTATCTGTAGCAGCAGGGGTAACAACACAACATGTTTACCGTCAGTATCTGTAGCAGCAGGGGTAACACACATGTTCTACCGTCAGTATCTGTAGCAGCAGGGGTAACAACACAATGTCTACCTCAGTATTGTTAGCAGCAGGGTAACAACACATGTTACTCAGTATCTGTAGCAGCAGGGTAACAACACACTGTCTACCGTCAGTATCTGTAGCAGCAGGGGTAACAACACAACTGTCTACGTCAGATCTGTACATGTCCACTACCTTGTTTAGCAGCAGGGTACAACACAACAGTTTTACCGTCAGTATCTGTAGCAGCAGGGGTAACAACACAACGATGTCTACCGTCAGTATCTGTAGCAGCAGGGGTAAAACCACTGTTACCGTCAAAGATCTGTAGCAGCAGGGAAACACCAACATGTCTACGTCAGTATCTGTAGCAGCAGGGGTAACAACACACATGTCTACCGTGTCACGTATCTGTAGCCAGCAGGGGTAACAACACAACATTCTACCGCTCAGTCTCTGTAGCAGCAGGGGTAAAACACAACATGTCTACCGTCAGTATCTGTAGCAGCAGGGGTAAAACAAAAATGTTACCGTCAGTATGTAGCAGCAGGGGGTACACACAACATGTCTACCGTCAGTATCTGTAGCAGCAGGGGTAACACACAACTGTCTACCCAGTATCTGTAGCAGCAGGGGTAACAACACCATGTCTACCTCAGTATCTGTAGCAGCAGGGTAACAACACATGTCTACCGTCAGTATCTGTAGCAGCAGGGGTAACAACACAACATGTCTACCGTCAGTATCTGTAGCAGCAGGGGTAACAAACAACATGTTTACCGTCAGTATCGTGTAGCAGCAGGGTAACAACACAAGTGTCTACCGTCAGTATCTGTAGCAGCAGGGGTAACAACACAACTGTTACCGTCAGATCTGTAGCAGCAGGGGTCAACAACATGTTTACCGTCAGTATCTGTAGCAGCACGGGTAACAACACACATGTAACCATCAGTATCTGTAGCAGCAGGGGTACAAACACAACATGTCTAACCGTCAGTATCTGTAGCAGCAGGGGTAACAACACAACATGTCTACGTCAGTATCTGTAGCAGCAGGGGTACACAACAACATGTTACCGTCATATCTGTAGCAGCAGGGGTAAAACACAACATGTCTACGTCAGTATCTGTAGCAGCAGGGGTAACAACACACATGGTCACCGTCAGAATCTGTAGCAGCAGGGGCTAACCAACCAACATGTTACGTCAGTATCTGTAGCAGCAGGGGTAACAACCAACATGTCTACCGTAGTATCTGGTAGCACAGGGGTAACAACACAACATGTTACCGTCAGTATCTGTAGCAGCAGGGGTAACACACAATATTCTACCGTCAGTATCTGTAGCAGCAGGGGTAACAACACATGTCTACCGTCAGTATCTGTAGCAGCAGGGGTAACAACACAACATGTTTGCTGGTTCTCTTTATGGATTATGGCCAGGAGGTCTTTGGTATATACTAAAGACCAGTTCTGATTGATTTTGAACTGGGCAGGTTGGCTCTGGCGCACTCTCTGGCCCCAGTGTGGGTCTGTGTGAAGGATCATACCGGCTGACTGGCTGACTGATACTGCGTGTCAGAGAGCGGTCTCCTTCATTGGGTTCTATGTATCCTCAGGGTACTGATAGATCGAAAGATAAAGATAATTTGAGAGGGAGGGAAGGAGGAACGTAGCGAGAGGGCAAGGGTGGGTGGATATAGAGTGTGAAGGGAAAGGGGGGTTAGAGGGAACATGAGGGTCGAACGACAGGAATGAAGGGAAGAAATTGAGGGGAGCGAGAGAGGAAAGGGGAGACCCGGGGGGCAAGGTGTAGCAGGAGAAGTAGAGAGGTGAAGGACAATTGATGGGATTTTTGGCAATCTCTCGACTTGTGTATAATGACCTCCTTTGTCTGGCTTGATGAGAAACCAATCGGCTTCCTCCCTGGGGGTGGGGGGTGTGTGTGTGTGCATCTGCGCACATTTGTTTGTCAGCGGTGTGCATTTTGCATGTGTGTGGGCACGCGAGAGTCCACAATCTGTTTTGTATGAATGATAGCTGTGTTTCTCATTCCTGAATTTAACCCCAAAATACTTACGGCTTTACACGGAACCCAAACCGGCTGCGTGCGTGCGCCATCGTGCATACATTTATTTTGTCCCCCCACACCAAACGCGATCATGACACGCAGGTTAAAATATCAAAACAATCTCTGAACCAATGACATTAATTTGGGGACAGGTCGAAAAGCATTAAACATGTATGGCAATTTAGCTAACTAGCTTGCACTTGCTAGCTAACGTTAATTTGTCCTATTTAGCTAGCTTGCTGTTGCTAGCTAATTTTCCTGGGATATAAACATTGAGTTGTTTTACCTGAAATGCACAAGGACCTCTACTCCGACAATTAATCCACACATAAAACGGCCAACCAAATCGTTTCTAGTCATCTCTCCTCCTTCCAGGCTTTTTCATCTTTGAACTTATATGGTGATCGCATCTATACTTTCATTGTATTACCACGACAACCGGCAACAAAGTTTGTCTCTATCTGCTTCTATAAACCAATGACTTTCAGCGCTATCTGCGTCAGAAACAGGAACGACTTCTATTTTAGCCCTTGGCGTCGCAGACGCTCGTTGGCGCAATAATTGAATAACATGGATTTCTAAATGTATTTTGCGACGCTCGCGCACGCGACGTGTCCGGTCTGGTCAGCATGTTAGTCCCTCGTGATAATCTAGTCCGTAAGAACAGTGGTGGACGTGCCTTTACTGCCATAGGGGAGAGTACATAGTGGAGGATAGAACAGGGTCAGGGATGGATGAACCAGGACAGTGAGGCCTCAGGGCTATAACAGAAGCTCACTCATCTGGGTACTCATAGCACGGACAGATGTTCATCACGGTTGAGTCCACTGAACAGTCAAAGCTGGAATCTACATAAGGCGAATCAACGCCACTGTTCAGCCCAGCGCCGTTGTTATTGTTTAATTTTTGTTGACGAAACGGAGAGGAATGTCCAGCATCGTGGGAGAAAAAATTATCAGTACATGTTCTGCTGTTCTATTGCTAGTGCAAAGACATCAGAGGGGGAAAAACATGTTTGTTGTTCTAAGTAACTCTATATATACAAAAGTATGTGGACACCCCTTCAAGTTAGTGGATTTGGCTATTTCAACCACACCCGTTGCTGACAGTTGTATAAAATCGAGCACTAAACCATGTAATCTCAATAGACAAACATTGGCAATAGAATGGCCTTACTGAAGAGCTCAGTGACTTTCAATGTGGCACTGTCATAGAATGCCACTTGTTTTCTTAAAAATTCAATAGAAAGACCTTAATTACAGTTTCTCAAACACCAGTTGTGGGTGATAAATTCCTCAACAGCTTCTTCTACCACAGAGGCTGCTACAATACCCAAACGTTTCCTCGAATTCTCAGCTAGTGTTAAGTTTAGGAGAAGTACAATAACCTATGTTGAACCACCTGCGATCAATACTGCATGTAGCGTACAGAAGTTGAATACAACGTCTGCACAATCACTGTTCTCTTCTTGCCAGTGAGTGATCCTCCCGGTGTGGATTGAAAAGTAAAGAGGGATTGTTTTTTCTGAAGTACTAAGCAGCCTTGCTCGGAGCGACAGAGTGCTCAAAGAGGAGTGAAGTTCAGCCCAGAGGGAGCGAGAGACCGAGGTGAATTGAGAGATTCKGAAACCGCTCTGGGGGAGGAAGACATCGACGCAAACGCCCACACAACTAGAACAACACGGGTAGAGTGCGTGAACCGCTGCTGACCTCTACGCTTTTTATACATCACGTGACGAGTTGGTTTGGAGAGTCAGTACGGTTTGCATATTTTTCTTTGATTTTGATTGTAGTTTTTGATTGCACATTCTGGTAATTCTATTCATTCCAGCTCAGTTTTACTATCTGGTGTTTTTTTTTATGGCCCGTCCTTGAAGATAAAATAATTTGAAACGGTGTGCTGACTGTGACTGTGGTCTAAAGTATGTGTACAGCCTGATTCGAAATAGTTTCACTCAGGGCTCATCGGAACTGAGTACCAGCACCTCAAATGTTATACTGCTTGAGTTCCTGTGCCTAATTACAAAGAGTACCGGCACCTATTTCAGTCGAGCACTGACAGTTTCACTTCCTGGTACATGCTTTTCTAGCCTCCATGGTTCTTTATTAAAGCCAGTCTGGCGGTCTGTCTGGGAGCACCTGCTCTGGTCTGAGTAGTGCTGCTTGAGTCACTTACAGCAGGAGTCATCGGTATATTGTTTTTGACAATATATCTTACAGTTTTGACTGTCGCAACAAAAACTCCAATATTTTTCATTCATAGCTTGTTCTCCATCTTTTTAAATAGGGAGCCGATTAGTTTTCAGCACTTATTTCCATGATTGTTGGATTCTAACTTAAAATATCCTTATTCGTGTTACCATATTAGAACTGGGTGTATGGAAATCTACTGAGTGAGAAAGGTGAGTGCAGAAAGAATGTAAACTATCAGATCATTGTATTGTCAAATCTCATGTATCCGACGGAGAGATGCAAAGAGTCTGGTTTCAGTCAATGATGAAGTTGGATAGCTGTGGATTAGGGAGGAGTGAGGAATGTGGGCCCAGGTCAGATGAAGTGAGAAGGAGCAGTCACCACTTAAGTCACGCCTAGCAACAGWAATGTATTGGCTGTCTAGAGGTGCAAGGAGGAGACGCCGGCAAGAAGGAGGGTATAAATATATGTGCCTGTGCAAACATGTCTTTGTCTTATGCAGCTGTTTGACCCAGTGGGTGAATAAACTTGGTTTGAGCTTTGACTAGTGAGTTTTACGCTGTTTGTTCAGAACCAAACAGGATCTAAGCTAGTTTTTCTCATGGCTCTCTCTTGTCCCTCTGCAACAGACATATGGTGAGAAATATGTTTGGAGCATCGAATCGCAATACATATACAGTATAATCATGAGAATCACAGTGCACATCGTACCTAAAAGTATCATGATAATATCGTATTGTGAGGCCCTGGCAATTCCCAGCCAAATGAACACCAGATCTGAAATGCCATACCGTTCTCATTGCGAATGGTAATTTGCTGATAAAATGGGTTTTCAATGTAGTCGTGAAAACAAAAAACATATGCAAGAGAAGGTTGTTTGAGTATAAGAGATGGTGTTATTCAGCACATATAGAGGAATAAAATCTCCTCTGTTTACCCTTCTCCTCTCTCCAACATGGTCCCCTCCTCCTCCCTGCTTTATCCCTCCTCCTTAGTCATCTCCCTTTCTCTTAAATGCTTGATCTTTTTTTTCTACCTCTCCATTTTCCCCTCTCCCTCCCTACTTCCCTCCCCTCTTTCTTTTCCCCTCTTTTTTCTCTTTCTCCTAATCGCTTGACTTCAGCACACTCCTCCCGATGCCATCTTGTGTGTCTTAATTAAAAGGCGGACAGGCTGCTAAGGATAAATGGAAAAAAGGAGAGGAAATTAATGAAAGAGTTTGTTAATAACACAACAAGGGCAGCTGTGTTTTACCTTCACAGCTTAATTGCGGCCCTGATTGTGTTTTGGGCCTTTTTATTCAAACAGCGGGCCTGACAAACCCCGTTAATTGTTCTCTCTGTGTGTGTGTGTGTGTGTGTGTGTGGTGTGTGGTGGGTGTGTGTGTGTGTGTGTGTGTGTGTGTGTGTGTGTGTGTGTGTGTGTGTGTGTGTGTGTGTGTGTGTGTGTGTGTGTGAGAGACAGCTGGCAAGGGTCATTCATGATAGGGTGTTGTATGCTGAGAGGGTGGGCAAAGTGTGTGTGTGTGTGTGTGGGAGGTCGGTGTTGGTTGAGTAGTAATGACACATTATGCGAGTCAAATACGTGTAGCTGTTTGTTGTGTGTGTGCTGATACAAAAATGAGCCATTAAACCCAGCAAGGGGCCACGGCTCCAAACTCTGCTCCAAGCTCATCCATCCTCTCTGGAGAAACATTTCCCTCAATCAGACAGACAGGGTTTCCCCCCCCCCCCCCCCCCCCACCTATGTTTTTGTTTCTCCCTTGGGAACAGGGCCCACTTGTGGGCGACCTTACACCCCTGGTCTACGTAGGTCAAAGGTGAACTTGAGTGCACTCAGGGGAGATGGGAGCATCTCGCCGACCGTGAAGACCTCTGTCCATATGTTAGCCTGGCCCTGTGTGTGCTACTAGCCTTTTGACCTTTATCTTAAAGTGTTTACACACTCTGAGACACACGCACACACACGCACACACACTCTAAATGACTTATTCACAGATCTCTCCCTCAGCTCCAGAGCTGTGATAATCCCTGACCTCCTCTCCATTGATCTTCACAAAGACTAGCTGACAGACAGACCACCAGGCCCACAGCCATACACTGTGGAATCACTACGTCTACTACTAAATACTGCTACGATTATTACATGCACTATGTCTGTCTATCCCCCAATACATTTTTGGGGGATCAATAAAAAGATGTCTGGTTATTCCAATAAAGAAACAATGTAAAGCTGCCTGCACTATTCTCCAGTCCTTGATAAACGGTGTCAGTTAACCAACATACTCAGTCAGATCAGACATGCACTGTTTTATTTCTCTGCTATTGTGTTGTCGTTCCTTTTGGAGGAGGTCTTGATGGGTATGATGGTCGTGAATCTGAACCTGCGTCGTCTGAACTCTTGGAACTGGGGAAAGCGTCACAGCACACATTCAAGGCTGTCCTCTTCTCCACCTTATCCTTGAATCAATTACCCTGTCATTGGAAATCTGTCCAATCAGGGTCACCCTAACCCTAACCCTAAACATACTCAGTCAGATCAGACATGCACTGTTTTATTTCTCTGCTATTGTGTTGTCGTTCCTTTTGGAGGAGGTCTTGATGGGTATGATGGTCGTGAATCTGAACCTGCGTCGTCTGAACTCTTGGAACTGGGGAAAGCGTCACAGCACACATTCAAGGCTGTCCTCTTCTCCACCTTATCCTTGAATCAATTACCCTGTCATTGGAAATCTGTCCAATCAGGGTCAGAAGCTTGCATCTCCTGGTCTCGTCGTTGACGTAGAATCCATTTGTCAATGTTTGGGGCCGTATCTGGGTCACCGGCTTAAAGAAACTGGTCCATTTGAAATAATGATACATTTTAGCTTCTGTTTTATCCTCTTGGAGCTCATTACGAATCGACAGATTTAAAGCGGGTCTGTTCGACTGGGGTTGGTGCGTAAGAAAGCGAYACGGGCGAGTGTGTGCACTTTTTCATAATGCTTTCCGCGGCGTGAATACAACCGACGCCATTTGCYTATATTATTGAATATTTGAGAATGTCAATTGGGAGGTAGCGCGTCAAATTGTATTACAGCTGAGGTCTTGKGGTACGCTTTGCTGGATTTTCAGTTTTTACAATTTCCTTCCTTCAGTGTGTTCTTTTGTTTATTTTTCTCTCAAGTTTTCCTCGAATCAAACATTCCCCGTACGACTCCATGCTTCTTAACTATTGCTCAAGGCGTAGACATGCTACTTCCTTGTATGTGTTATGTGCAACAACAAGGCCGGTGGATGACATTGGATATTGCCGTTGGAAATCACGAGAAGTGGAGCTTCACTTAAAGCAGCACGACGCGTGCATAATCTTCCTCTGAGACAAATCAATGGGCTTTGCCTGGCCTGTCTTCAATCTCAGCAATAGTATTTTTAGTCAACATATTTGATGGGCTGGAGCTAGACCAACACACACATATGGCAGAGCTTCTGTCAAAAAGGAGCATCTCAGATTGTATCTCATTTCGCAGGCGCTCAACCTGAAATTGCCATGTAAATGACTGAGACCTGCCTCCCTGCTGTGTCACACATGCGCCGAATTCAATAGGTGTAGACCTTTTGACCTTACTTACAAGCCCTTAACCAACAATGCAGTTTTAAGAAAAAAATAAGAAATAAAAGTAACAAATAATTAAAGAGCAGCAGTTAAATAACAATAGCGAGGCTATATACAGGAGGTGCCGGTACAGAGTCAATGCGCGGGGGCACCGGTTGGTTGAGGTAATTGACTGAACAGACGCTTGTAAGAAATCATCTCTTATTTTCAGACTTTAGTAATACAATGGGAGACTGGTTAGACTTTGAGTGTTTTGCACGTGCTTATAATACTAATACACGCACGCGCTTGTGTGAATGCTAACGCATTTGCTGACGTGTACATGTTTGAATGGTGTCAGAAGGTAGGGAATGATGTACATATGTGCTGGTGTTTGTGTATGGGGGGGTGAGCAATGTTCCCTAACAATAAGATTCTGCACTGAGCAAATTTCAGGTCCACTTAGCGTTTACTGTGAACACCGCTTAAAGTTATAGTTACAGTTTTAACTGTGGTCAAGTAGGCTACTGTGGCTATTGTATCATAATGTAGGTCTACCAGAGTGGCATACCATCAAAGCCAATGAAGAAAATGCGTCCCATAACATTTGAACATGAATTAGCTGTTCTATCATTCAGCCTACAGTAGCAGCCAATGTGTGGTTTTCAGTGTAGGCCTACATTCCATTAGACTTTTGAAAAAAAACATGCAGGGCTTAACTTGTTTATCCACTTGTCCTTCAGACAAGATGACTGAACATGTTGTGTAGTTTGCTGCAAGAAACCACTTTACAAAATAAAATGCATAATTATTCCCATTATTACAGAGAATCAGACAAATTATGCTACCCTCTGCTGATTGGCTACTTAGCTTAAGCCTGTCTCAAATTACAAAACTTCCCCTTTAAGACAAACGTGCTCTTTACCTGACTCCCTTTTAAAGATGGCTAGAAATGTACATGTTTTGTGCTCTTGTAGGAAGCAATCACTCCCCCATTGCTGACTACAAATTATCTATAACTGGGCTAATAACTCACTAAATAGTAAAGAATATGAACAAAATGTGCACACGTGGCTACATGCAGCTCTCGCTTTGATCTCAAAATAAGCACATCTACTCACGACCGCTCATGCTGTAAACACAGTCCAGTTCAACGTAAATGGTACAGATCCATATATGGCAATGGTCTATTTGCATATAGGGCTACTGCAACTCTGATTTGGTTTTGGCACACATTTGTGTGTGTGTGTGTGTGTGTGTGAATGGCTTAAGTAGTGAGGGAGTGTGCGTGCGTGATCAGACCTGGTTGTGAATGTGAAACAAATGGCCCGGCTGCCGGGCTAAATGGAAGCAATCCATCAGAGAGACGGGACACAAACACACCCCGGAGATGTCGTAGCCAATCCCTCCTCAGACACAAGGCTAGATCTGATGTAGAGGGATAAGATGAAGGGAAAATATTGAATGACGCACACACTTTGACTCGGCCCAAAGACGGCAGGGACCTCTGCCACATGGTTAGATAAGAACACTTATCAAATGAAAATATGCTTTAAAACGGGAAACTGATAGATGGATGAGGGAGGCATGAACAAATGAATGGAGCGCAGAAGGGGGGGGGGCAGAGCCATTTAGCTAAGATGTGCAGTCCAGGACTCGGTTCACAAGAACATGGAGCTCTCTTGATAATCTCTAATCCAATGAAGGGACTGAATTAGACTGAGGGATGGAGGAGTAGAAGCAAGGGAAAGATGGGTCTGGAAAGCAATGGATGAATGGAACGTTGAATGAAGGTCGAGTGAGAGAGGGGGATATCACAAAGAGCCCTTCAGTGAGCAGGGACTGCATGGGATGGCTGGGGCTGTAGCCAACTGAATGACTGGTACTGATGAGGAATGCTATACAGAAAGATGGAGAGTTGGGAAAGGGCAAGATGGGGAGAGAAAGCGAGATGGAGAGAGGGTGGGAAAAGGTAAAGCGAGAGATGAAGAGAATGATAAGGACCGATGGAAAGTTTGAGAGAGATGGAGCGAGAGAACCAAAATGAGTGCATCCCTCTTTATACTGAAGTCCCCGGTAATTGTTTAGTGTGATTAGGATGGAGAGAGGGATGAGAGGAGAAAGAAGAGCGGTGTAATATCCTGTAATTGAAGCCCTCGTCTGCCATCATCCCATTGTTCCACCACACGCAGATAAGCCCAGGGAAATGAGAGACGGGGGGAGAGGGATAGTGGGAGGAAGAAAGTGTGAGAGGCATAGAGGAGGCTGTGAGAAAGGGAGGGAGAGCGACTGAGTGGGTGGATTTACATTAGTAGAATATGTCTAGTGAGATCTATCTCATCAACCTCCGATTTGAAACTTTTCTCAGTGTTTACTCTAGCCTTGGTTGTGTTGTGTCCAAAGCCACAATTCTGCTTCATATTATAAACTGGGTGGTTCGAGCCCTGAATGCTGATTGGCTTACAGCCATGGTATATCAGACCGTATATCACGGGTATGACAAAACCTTTATTTTTACTGCTCTAATTACGTTGGTAACCAGTTTATAATAGCAATAAAGCACCTCGGAGGTTTGTGGTATATGGCCAATATACCACACCTCCTTGGGTGTTATTGCTTAAATGAACAAAGAGTTCTGTGGTTGGCATGGTGCTGTGAGGTCACCTAGGCAGACATGTACATTTTGTAAATATTTTTACGCATTTGTAAGTGTTTAAAAAAAATATAATAAACTTTTTATTTTTGATAAATCTGTTTTGTTCAGATAAATATTGTGGTCTTCAATGTCAAAGTTACGACGTTAAGTCCGTTTGTTTGCCTTTCCTGGCTAGCTGGATGGCTAATGTTTGTGTTTAAATAATGCAGCAGCAGCTCCGGCTTTTTTGTTTCACCTGCCGGTTAGGTGGAGACTGCAGTGTCTGAGATGTCCGAGAGGCAGAGGGACTGTTCCTGATCACTGCTGATGTGTGGTTGATTTTCTGCCGCTTTACTGCAGCCGAAGCATCACCCAGGTGGGTTCTACACTGTCGGCGACGGAGGAGAGGCTACCTACGGAGGAGGAGGAGAGGCTACCTACGGAGGAGGAGAGGCTACCTACGGAGGAGGAGAGGCTACCTACGGAGGAGGAGAGGCTACCTACGGAGGAGGAGAGTAGCCGATCCTTTTCCCTCTCCTTCGTAAGATAGCCTTCCTCGTTAACCTTTACTACTTCCGAGGTAGTTCTCCGTGGTGGCTTCTCCTCCGTACCTCCTCGTACCCGTAGTGCCGTCTGCCTTCTCCCCGTAGGGAGCCGCTCCTCCTCTCCTGCCGTAAGGGTAGATACGGTGTAGCCTTCTCCTCCGTTATTCCGTAGGTAGCGCTTCTCCTCCGTTAGATTCCGTAGGTAGCCCTCTCCTCTTATTGTCCGTTAGGTAGCCCTCTCCGTTATCCGTAGGTGCCTCTCTATCCGTTCCTTCCGTAGGTAGTCCTCTCCTCCGTAGGTAGCGTGCCTCCCTCCTCCGTAGTAGTCCTCTCCTCCGTAGGTAGCCTCTCTCCTCCGTAGTGTTAGTTTTTGTGTAGCTCTCCTCCGTAGGTAGCCATCCTCTTCCTCGTAGGGTAGCCTCTCTCCGTAGGTAGCCGATCCTCCTCTCCTCCGTATGGTAGCCCGATCCTCGTAGGTAGCCCTCTCCTCCGTTCCTCCGTAGGTAGGCCTCTCCTTCCGTTCCTCCGTAGGTAGCCTCTCCTCGTTCCTCCGTAGGTAGGCCTCTCCTCGTAGGTACCTCTCCTCCGCCGTAGGTAGCCTCTCCTCCGCCTGTAGGTAGCCTCTCTCCTCCGAGGTAGCCTTCTCCGTTCCTCCGTAGTACCTCTCCTCCTCCTCCGTAGGTAGCCTCTCTCCCCGTGGTACCTCTCCCCTCCGTAGGTAGCCTCTCCTTCCTCCGTAGGTAGCCTCTCCTCCTCCGTAGGTAGCCTCTCCTCATCGTAGGTAGCCTCGTCCTCCTCCTCCGTAGGTAGCCTCTCCTCCTTCCTCCGTAGGTACCTCTCCTCCGTCGCCGACAGTGTAGAACCCACCTGGGTGATGCTTCGGCTGCAGTAAAGCGCAGAAAATCAACCACACATCAGCAGTGATCAGGAACAGTCCCTCCGCTCCTTTCGGACATCTCAGGACACTGCAGTCTCCACCTAACCGGCAGGTGAAGCAAAAAAGCCGGAGCTGCCTGCTGGCATTATTTAACCACAACATTAGCCATCCAGCTAGCCAGGGAAAGGCAAACAAACGGATGAACGTCGTAACTTTGACATTGAAAGACCACAATATTATCTGAACAAAACAGATTTATCAGCAATAAAAAGTTTATTATATTTTTTTTAAACACTTACAATGCGTTAAAAATTTTACAAAATG
>NC_036870.1:7429597-7476110 GCF_002910315.2 Salvelinus sp. IW2-2015
TGGCCTCATTATTTATGCCCCATTTGCTCGTTCTTATATTCAAATGTCAGAGGTTAGATTTGCAGGGGAAGAGGATGGAGGGAGGGGGGGTGGAATCAATAATTTATGGGCCCATATTCAGTGACATTGCTCTCTGCTGCTAATGCTATTGTGCAATGGATAAATCACATTCTGGGGGTGAGGAAGGGGACATTTGAAAGGTCCTGGGGAATCAAACAGACAGATGCTGGGGAGGAATGAATGATCACAGTCACACCTCAGTGCTTAATGGAGGGAGCATGCTTAGATGTAGCACTGTTCAATGACCGCGGCAACGCAGAACCCAACCGAAAGTCTTGCTGTCACCGGAAATAACGAGCGGAAAGCCTCGCTGTTCTTAGCACAACAACACAGCAGGTCTCTAAAGCCGCAACGACGACGTGCGCAATGTTACGTCATCACACAGCAGAACCTACAATCAAAGAGGACGCTGCTGCAAGATGTCGATGGTAAATCAAGGCCTTTCCAAGGCAGCTGCGGGGGGGGAGCTGTTGCCACGAAGAAAAGCGCACCAGTGAAGAACAACACCATTGTAAATACAACCATTATTATGCTCATTTATTTTCCCTTTTGTAATTTAACCATTTGTACATTGTTACAAACACATATATATATTATATAAATAATATGACATTTGTAATGTCTTATTCTTTTGAAATTCTTTGTATGTGTAATGTAATTTTTATTGTTTATTATCTACCTCACTTTGCTCTTTGGCAATGTCTACTATGTTTCCCATGCAATGTAAGCCCCTTGAAATTATAGATCTCTTCTATGTCTATCTTCGTGAGAGAGAGGCGAGAGGAGAGAGACAAACATACACAAGTTCTGAAGGGAGATGCTGTTTACAAAGTTTAATAACTCCTACTTATACCTCCTCTCCCAGACCTCTCTCGTTTTCTCCCGACTCGCTAACCTCCGCTCTAACTCATTCCCCACTCTCATCTCCGTCTTTACGCTACTCTACTTTGATGACACAAACTAAGTTCCAGGAGAGTACTTGCGTAGTGTAAAGAGACGAATCTAGATGAAACTCTTTTCAGCAAGCATGTCTCCCACAGACCACCTACACATATACCCCCCTTGAGTGGTACAGTGTAAAGACAACGGCTCTCCCCACACCCATGTCCCTGTGAGAATGACCTTAATACCAGTAGACGACCTTTTGCTCTCTTAGCCAAATTGGAAAATGAAAAGGCTTTTAAATACAGCCACACATTTGTTAAATCATTGGCAGTAATCATTGTGCAACACCATATGCATATGTGATAGATTTTTATTGACATAAAAACAACACATGCTATACACCACACGTGGATACAATGCATTTAAAAATCATAGAGGTAAAACAAAAAAAGCTTAGAACCGGTATTTTCCGATTGTGGTCCTCTTGTTAACAAAATACATATTCATCAGAATGACAACAAATGAAAATGGTGAAACGAATGGAGGTGAGTCAGTATGGCTTGAGGGAGGGTGCGTCGATGGTTAGTAGGACAGCCAGGGAGAAAGTCAGTCTGTCGGAAAGCCAGGAAGCTCTTTCAATCCGCCTAGCGGCCCGCGACGCTGGGCACAGGTTTAGTGTCTGGATTCGTCCTACAGCTTCATACCTGTGGTGCTACTCCTCGTTCGTCGCAGTACGCCCGGTCGGTTATGCGCCACACAAATGCCGGCGTGATCCGGATTAACGCTTGTCGTAACGGCGTCTTGAGTCCCGTTCTCCTCAAGTTAGGTAGCCTCATCTCCTGCCTCTCCTCCGTAGGTAGCGGATCTCCTCCTAGTGTTCCTCCTCGCGCTATAAGGTAGCTCTCCTCTTTCCTAGTAGAGCCCTTCCCTCTCTCAAGTACCCTCCTCTCTCTCAGTAGGTAAGCCTCCTCTTCTCTAGGTAGGCTCCCTATAGTCGCCTTCCTCCTATCGAGAGCCTCCTCCGTATAGATGTGGTAGCTGACTTCCTAGTACCTCATCCGTCCTAGGTTACTACTCCGTGTACCTCTCCGTCCGTTACTTCAGTAGGTATAGCCGTATCCTCTCGTTCCTCCGTAGGTGCCCTCTCCTCTGCTTCCTCCAGTAGGTAGCGATCCTCCTCATCCTAGGGTAGCCATCTCTTTTCTCCGTCTTCGGTAGATAGCCTTCCTCGTTATTTACTACCGTTCCGAGGTAGTTGCCGTGCTTCTCCTCCGTTACTCCCGTAGTAGCCTCCTCCTCTCCGTAGGTGAGCGAACTCCTCTCTCTCTGTATCCGGTAGGTGATACGGCGATAGCCTCTCCTCCGTTTCTCCGTAGGTACGCCTCTCCGTCCAGGTTACTCTTCTTTTTCCGTAGGTAGGCCCTCTAGCCGATCCGTATGGCCTTACCTTCCTCCTCCGTAGGTAGTCCGCTCCTCCGTATCCCCTCTCCGTGCCTCCCGTAGGTACCTCCTCCTATGGTTTGTGTAGCCTCTCCGATGTACCGTCCGTTCCTTCCGTAGGTAGCCTCTCTCCGTGGTCCGGTCCTCCTCTCCTCCGTATGGTATCCTCGTAGGTTCAGCCCTCCCTCCGTCTAGGTAGCGCCTCTCCTTCTGGCGTTCACCCGTAGGGTCGCTCTCTCGCGTTTTCCGTAGGTGCCTCTCCTCCGTTATTCCGTAGGTAGCCTCTCCTCCGTTATTCCGTAGGTGCACCTCCTCCGTTATTTCGTGAGGTAGCCTCCCTCCGTTCCTCCGTAGGTAGCTTCCTCGTAGGTAGCCTCTCCTCCGTAGGTAGCCTCTCTCCGTAGGGTTAGCCTCCTCTCTCCGTAGGTAGCCATCCTCCTCTCCTCCGTAGGTAGCCTCTCATCCTCCGTAGGTAGCTCTCTCCTCATCCTCCGTAGGTAGCCCGTTTCCTCCGTAGGTAGGCTCTCTCCTCGTTCCTCCGTAGGTAGTCCTCTCTCCGTTCCTCCGTAGGTAAAAGCCTCTCCTCGTTCCTCCGTAGCGTAGGCCTCCTCCTCCTCGAGGTGCCCTCTCCGTGGTCCTCCTTCCCACTCTGGTAGCCTCTCCTCCTGCCGTAGGTAGCCTCGTCCTGGCCTGTATGGTGGCCTCTCCTCGAGAGGCTACCTACGGAGGAGAGGAGGAGAAGAGGCTACCTACGGAGGAGAGGCTACCTACGGAGGAACGGAGGATCGGCTAACTACGGAGGAACGGAGGAGAGGCTACCTACGGAGGAGAGGCTACCTACGGAGGAGAGGCTACCTACAGGAGGAACTGGGTACGTCAGACAAAGCGGCGGGCCTCGATGAAGAGCTCCTGGCTTGTCCGACAGACTGACTTTCTCCCTGGCTGTCCTATACCATCGACGCACCCTCCGCTCAAGCCATACTGACTCAACTCCATTCGTTTTCCATCTTTCATTTGTTGTTCATTGATGAATTATGTATTTTGTTAACAAGAGGACCACAATGGAAATACGGTTCTAAGCTTTTTTTGTTTTATCCTCTATGATTTTTAAATGCATTGTATCCACGTGTGGTTGTATAGATGTTGTTTTTATTGTCAAATAAATCATATCACATATGCATATGGTGTTGCACAATTGATTACTGCCAATGATTTAACAAATGTGTGGCTGTATTTAAAAGCCTTTCATTTTCAATTTGGCTAAGAGAGCAAAAAGGCTGTCTACTGGTATTAAGGTCATTCTCACAGGGACATGAGGTGTGGGAGAGCCGTTGTCTTTACACTGTACCACTCAGAGGGGGGTATACGGTGTAGGTGTCTGTGGGAGACATCTGCTGAAAGAGATTTTCATCTAGATCCGTCTCTTTACACTACGCAAGTATCTCTCCTGGACTTAGTTTGTGTCATCAAAGTAGAGTAGCGTAAAGACGGAGATGAGAGGTGGGGGAAATGAGTTAGAGCGGAGGTTAGCGAGTCGGGAGAAACGAGAGGAGTCTGGGAGAGGAGGTATAAGTAGGAGTATTAAACTTTGTAAACAGCATCTCCCTTCAGAACTTGTGTATGTTTGTCTCTCTCTCTCGCTCTCTCTCACGATAGATAGATAGATAGAGATCTATAAATTCAAGGGGCTTTATTGGCATGGGAAACATATGTTAACATTGCCAAAGCAAGTGAGGTAGATAATAAACAATAAAAATTAACATTACACATACAGAAGTTTCAAAAGAATAAAGACATTACAAATGTCATATTATTTATATATATATATATATATGTGTTGTAACAATGTACAAATGGTTAAAGTACAAAAGGGAAAATAAATGAGCATAATAATGGGTTGTATTTACAATGGTGTTTGTTCTTCACTGGTTGCCTTTTTCTCGTGGCAACAGGTCCCCCCCCGCAGGCTGCCTGGAAAGGCCTTTGATTACCATGACATCTTGCAGCAGCCGTCCTCTTTGATTGTGAAGGTGCTGCTTGTGTGGATGACGTAACATTGCTTGCGACGTCGTCGTTGCGGCTTTAGAGACCTGCTGTGTTGTTGTGCTAAGAACACGGAGGCTTTCGCTCGTTATTTCCGGTGACAGCAAGACTTTCGGTTGGGTTCTGCGTTGCCGCGGTCATTGTACAGTGCTACATCTAGCATGTCCCCTCCATTAGCACTAGGTGTGACTGTGATCATTCATTCCTCCCCAGCCATCTGTCTGTTTGATCCCCAGGACCTTTCAAATGTCCCTCTTCCTCCCCCCCAGAATGGTGATTTATCCCATTCATCAATTAGCATTAGCAGCAGAGAGCAAGTCATCTGAATATGGGCCCATAAATTATTGATTCCACCCCCCCTCCCTCCATCCCTCCTTCCGCCTGCAAATCTAACCCTGACATTTGAATATAAGACAGAGCAAAATGATGGCCTGAAATAATGACGGCCATTTGGGGGGTGTGTGTGTGTGTGTGTGTGTGTGTGTGTGTGTGTGTGTGTGTGTGTGTGTGTGTGTGTCCTTAGCTTTNGTGTGTGTCCTTAGCTTTTTGTGTATGTGTTGGTGTGTGTCCTTAGCTTTTTGTGTTGGTGTGTGTGCGTATGCAAAGCAAACCTCTTTAGGCTCATTAATATTCATTAATACCTCCTGTCAGAAAGGCACAGAAACAATTCATTGCTCGCATTTACTGTATTAAGTGCTTCATGATTTATTAATGTGCATTGAGAGAGTGAGGGAGAGAGAGATAAGAGGGGGAGGGGAGACGGGGTGAGGGGAGAGCACTGAAATGTGAAAGACAAGGCATTGTAAGCTATTCACCTGAAACCAAACAGAAAAACCATAAATATGGTTGCTCTTTTTTGTGTGTATTTGTCACCCATCGAATGATTCTGTTTATTTGCTTGTTTTGCGTAGTGTGTGTGTAGGTAGCCACATTTTGACTTAGCATTAGCAAACAGCTTGGAATATTATATGCCGTTTAGCTGGCGCTTTTAATCCAAAGCGACTTAGTCAGGCGTGCATACATTTTACCTATGGTGGTCCCGGGAATCAAGCCCACTATCCTGGCGTTGCAAGCGCCTTGCTCTACCAACTGAGCTACAGAGGACCACTACACAGTGTATGGTCCAAGGGCTCCTTGCTAACGGCTTGGAAAATGGACCCCGGTGCCAACCCGTCCAGGAGTATTGACAACAATGTGAATACAGTGGTGTGTGTGGGTGTGTGTTTGACCTCTCTACCGCTCCCTCTGTGACTGCCTCCTCCATAACATCCTCCACTACTGGCATTGTAGATGCTGCTAAGCATCTCTTTCTCTTCACTAGACAGTATCTGTGTTGTATATTTAGCCACCAGGCAGTTGGCAGAGCTCAGCGTTACAGTGCTTGTATTATTAAAACTTCAGGAAGTAGAATGATCTTTCTCTCTACCCTAGCGTGCTGACAACTCACTCTCTACCGCTCTCCCACTCTTTCTCTCTACTTGAGCTGTGCATGACCCCTTTTCCCTCACTTCTCTTTCCTTTGATCTTTCCCTGTGCTTATTTGCTGTTAGCCAAGGGCTATCTCTATTCCTCCTCCCTGTGTGCTGTGCTGCGTCTTCTCTTCTCCCCTAGAGGGACTTGGCACGACCCACCGTTATACATCAGTGTTATTACACCTTGAGGAGGTGTGTGTGTGTGTGTGTGTGTGTGTGTGTGTGTGTGTGTGTGTGTGGTGTGTGTGTGTGTGTGTGTGTGTGTGTGTGTGTGTGTGTGTGTGTGTGTAGGAGATAGACTTCCATCATGTCCGTTTAATCAAGCTTCTTGCACAGCGCGCAGGACAAATTGATAAGTTGGGCAGCCAGCTGTTCTGGCCCAGCTGTGTGCGTTTTTCTCTCTCTCTCTTCTTTCCTCTCTCTTTCTCTTCTCTCTCTCTCTCTCTTCTCTCTCTCTCTCTCTCTCTCTCTCTCTCTCTCTCTCTCTCTCTCTCTCTCTCAATTTTTCTAATTCAATTGTCTTTATTGGCATGACATAACAATGTACGTATTGCCAAAGCTTACTTTGGATATTTACAATATTAAAATAATAAGAATCAAACTTGTCATCGGGACAACAGTAACAACAATAACCAAGGGTCAAAATAACCATACATTCAACAATACCGATAAGCATAGAGGACATGTGCAGGTTGATTGGTCTGTCAGACACTGTCCCTCATCTTATGGCAGGCAACAATGTAGTGCGCTGCCAACCCAAAGCTCTCTGCGTCCTCCCCCAACAGGACGGGTAGCCTACTCTCACCAGAGAGGTCTTTGAAACCTTGAATAAAAGTTTCAAATTTGGGAAAATGACACTCTCTAATTGTTCTATATTTTTGACATTTTGTCAGGAAATGCAGCTCTGTCTCAGGTTCTGCTGTTGTGCAGTGGTTGCACACCCTTTCCTCTACAGGGAGACAGGTTTTCCTGTGTCTACCCTTCTCAATGGCAACGCTGTGCTCACTGAGCCTGTACTTTGTCAAGGTTTTTCTACGGTTTTGATCAGTAACCATGGTCAAATAGTTTGCCACTGTGTACTGTCGATTTAGGGCCAGATAGCACTGCATTTTGCTTTGTGCTTGTTTTCCAATAAGTAATGTAATTTGTTTTATTCTGATTGATTGGATGTTCTGGTCTTGAGGCTTCAGTGTGTTAGTAGAACAGGTTTTGTGAACCAATTGAGAACTTTGGAGTAATTCCCTGAGATCTGGATCTTTTTGAGGTTTACTGCCGAGGCCGAGGTCTGACAGTACTGCTCCAGCAGGTCCGGGCTTTCTCTCTTTCCCGCTCTCGCTTTCCCGCTCTCGCTCTCGCTTTCTCGCTCTCGCTTTCCCGCTCTCGCTCTCTCTTTCCCGCTCTCTCTTTCCCGCTCTCTCTCTCGCTCTCTCTTTCGCTCTCTCTCTCTCTCTCTTTCCTTCTCTCTCTCTTTCCTTCTCTCTCTCCCGTTCCCTCGTCTGCTTTTCAGCTGAAAAGCCATGGCACTCGTCTAAAGGTAGAGGGGAAAGCAACAAGACAATGAATACAGTCCCAGATTGCCAGTGTTGTTTCTGTCCAATACCCCCTGTATCCCTATTGGGTCCTTCTGGGAGTGTCTCTTACCTATTGGTAGTTGGCTCTGACTGACACAACCTTGTTGACAACAAGCTTATATTTGGGCCAAGCTACTGTATAGAAACTGGTACAGCTTTCTGCCTTGACTTCCAACCATTCAAACATCATAGCAAAGGTGTACTGATTAAAGGCATACCCCCCCCGTCAAAAAGCGCGGGGCAAAAGAAGGAAATTTTGGCTATCGAGATAGCACATTTGTCTTGACTTCCTGCCATTCAAACCACATTACTGTAACATGCTGACCACACCACTCGCTGCAAGTCCCGCCTCGCTGTAAGTCCCGCCTCTCCCATCTCCTCATTGGTTTTTAGGAGCATATACCCACGTGGGTGATTTGAAAGATCAATCAATCAGTCAAATGTATTCATAAAGCTCTTCTTACATCAGCTGATGTCACAAAGTGCTGTACAGAAACCCAGCCTAAAACCCCAAACAGCAAGCAATGCAGGTGTAGAAGCACGGTGGCTAGGAAAAACTCCCTAGTAAGGCTAGAACCTAGGAAGAAACTTAGAGAGGAACCAGGCTCTGAGGGGTGGCCAGTCTTCTTCTGGCTGTGCCGGGTGGAGATTATAACAGTACATGGCCAAGATGTTCAAATGTTCATGGATGACCAGCAGGGTCAAATAATAATAATCACAGTGGTTGTAGATGGTGCAACAAGTCAGCACCTCAGGAGTAAATGTCAGTTGGATTTTCATAGTCGAGCATTCAGAGTTCGAGACAGCAGGTGCGGTAGAGAGAGAGTGTCGAAAACAGCAAGGTTCGGAACAAGGTAGCACGTCCGGTGAACAGGTCAGGGTTCCATAGCCACAGGCAGAACAGTTGAAACTGGAGCAGCAGCACGACCAGGTAGACTGGGGACAGTAAGGAGTCATCAGGCCAGGTAGTCCTGAGGCATGGTCCTAGGGTTCAGGTCCTCCGGGAGAGGGAGAGAGAGAATTAGAGGGAGCATACTTATATTCACACAGGACACTGGATAAGACAGGAGAATTACACCAGATATAACAGACTGACTCTAGCCCCCTAACACATAAACTATTGCAGCATAGATACTGGAGGCTGAGACCGGATGGGTCGGGAGACACTGTGGCCCCGTCCGACGATACCCCCGGACAGGGCCAACCAGGCAGGTTATAACCCCACCCACTTTGCCAAAGCACAGCCCCAACACCACTAGAGGAATATCCGCAAACCACTTACTACCCTGCGACAAGGCTGAGTATAGCCCACGAAGATCTCCCCCATGGCACGAACCTGGACAGGAAGATCACGTCTGACTCAACCCACTCAAGTGATGTACCCCTCCTAGGGACGGCATGGAAGAGCACCAGTAAGCCAGTGACTCAGCCACCATAATAGGGTCCGAGGCAGAGAATCCCAGTGGAGAGAGGGGAACCGGCCAGGCAGAGACAGCAAGGGCGGTTCATCGCTCCAGTGCCTTTCCGCTCACCTTCGACCCCTGGGCCAGACTACACTCAATCATGGGACCCACTGAAGAGATGAGTCTTCAAAAAATATTTGTATATTTTTTGGGGCCTTTTTTCGTGATATCCAATTGTTAGTTACAGTCCTGTCCCATCTCTGCAACTCCCTTTCAGCCTCGGGTGAGGCGAAGGTCGAGAGCAGTGCGTCCTCCGAAACACGACCCCGCCAAGCTACACTGCTTCTTGACACACTGCTCGCTTAATCCGGAAGCCAGCCGCACCAATGTGTCGGAGGAAACACCGTACACCTGACTGTGTCAGCGTGCACTGCGCCCGGCCCGCCACAGGAGTCGCTAGAGCGCGATGGGACAAGTACAACCCGGCCGGCCAAACCCTCCCCTAACCCGGACAACGCTGGGCCAATTGTGCGCCGCCTCATGGGTCTCCCGGTTGCGGCCGGCTGCGACACAGCCTGGGATCGAACCAGGATCTGCAGTGATGCAGCTAGCACTGCCTTAGACCGCTGCGCCACTCGGGAGGCCCAGTCTTCAATAAAGACTTAAAGGTCGAGACRGAGTCTTCGTCTCTGACATGATAGGCAGACCATTCTGTGAAAATGGAACGCTATAGGAGAAAGCCCTGCCTCCAGCTGTTTGCTTACAAATTCTAGGGACAGTAAGGAGGCCTGCATCTTATGATCGTAGCGTACGTAGGTATGTATGGCAGGACCAAATCGGGGAGAGAGGTAGGAGCAAGCACATGTAATGCTTTGTAGGTTAGCAGTAAAACCTTGAAATCAGCCCTAACCTTAACAGGAAGTCAGTGTAGAGAGGCTAGCACTGGAGTAATATGATCAAATTTTTTGGTTCTAGTCAAGATTCTAGCAGCCGTGTTTAGCACTAACTGAAGTTTATTTAGTGCTTTATCCGGGTAGCTGGAAAGTAGAGCATTGCAGTAGTCTAACCTAGAAGTGACAAAAGCATGGATTCATTTTTCTACATCAGATGAACTGAGGTCCACACTCCAGTCCAGTAGTGGTAATGCGCCTTATTAAATTGGTTGCCAACCACCATATAAAGTCCGAAGAAGCCTGAAGGAGGAAAGGTTACTTGAAACGAACTCGGTTTACCATTTTATCTGTGGATCAATTGTCAGAGTAGAGGACTTTGTGCATTTCAGGTAAAATGGCAACCCAATGTTTATATCCCAGGACAAATTAGCTAGCAACAGCTAGCTAGCTAAATTGACATAAATGTTTCATGCTTTTCTACCTGTCCCCAAATTATTACAGTTGGTTCAGAGTTCGTTTTGATGTTTCAACATGCGTGTCCTGATCGCTTCTGGTGTGGGTGGACAAAATTAACATGCGCCACGCGGGCAGTCTGATCTACATGTAATTGTACTGATAAAACGGGCACCCCTGCCAAAAAGAGAGCAGCTACATCCAGCCATTTCAGAAGCACGGTTTTTCTTCACCCTCTGCAGCACAGTAGCCAAAGAGGGGTTCTCTACAAAAGCAGGCTGTTCGGTGTTAGTGTAATGGAAGACATTAGACAGACGATTACAAGGTTCTTGCAGACACCGCTACGCCATACACACTCACGCTTTCACATCAGTCTCAGCTTGGGGAGTTTGAAAGGGCTAATCGGTGTGACTTCGAGGCTGTGTGTGCATGCGTGTCTTAAATTGTGTGCGTGATGCATCTGTCTGTGTGTGTTGCGTCTACGTGTGTGTGTGTGTTACACCCAAACCCACCATCTATTCACCGTTCAGGCTTTACCCTCCGCTCAGACACGGTTGCATCGTTGAGGCTGGGGCCCGTTGTCTTCACAGCCACATTCATGTATTATCTAACCCCAGTGCATTAGCAGTAGGATCGGGAACGGCAGTGATGAATATGATGGTGATCATAATGGGAAGAGAGAGCGTGCTGAAGGTGACAATGTAGAAATGTTGTTGGGGACCCGGTGACAGAGGGGAGCAGCGCTCAACCGATTCCACACACATTACCACTCGGCGCTCTGGCATGGCAAGCGGAAAATGAACCCCAGTGAGAAAGAGTGGAAATAGTACGGGCACGCACACAAACTAACGGCCATGCGTGCTTGTGCGGTGTGCGTGTAGTCACTCTCACGCTCTCTTTTTCTATCGTTCTTTTCCCTGCCTCGCTCTCTCTCTCTCTCTCTCTCTCTCCGTCTCTCCCTCTCTCCGTGCCCCCAGTCCCAAATTAAACGGAGTTGTGTAATAAGGAATTGTCAGGAGCCGTTAACACGCGAGAAAGAAGGGAGGAGAGGACAGAATGAATTGGAGAAGATTAAGGTCGAGGGGTTGAGTAGCTCGGTGCATGAAGAGAGATTGGACAGCATGTGTTGGTTCTGTACTGACTAGCTGGTCCAGTTCTATTGACCATATGTTCAGCTTAGAGGCTCAACATCATGTGTTTGTGTTCAGCCTTACAGCTGGCTGAGTCATCAAATCTCGCCTTCTAAAATCGGTCGCTCGCTCGCTCGCTCTCTCTCTCCCCCAGAAGACATAATTAGCTTGAATGTATGTACCCCATGTCGCTAAACCATTATCAGTACGTTACAGCAGTTTTAAAACATACACCAACTGATATAATAATACTGTGTAATGTGTTTTTAATGCATATTTATGTTGATCTTTTTTTCTCAGCGTGTCCCCCTGGCTCGTATAAGATGTCATCCAGACAGCAGGAGTGCTTTCCGTGCCCGGCCAACAGTGTGGCTGAGGAGGAAGGATCGGTGGTGTGTGTGTGTGAGGAGGATCACTTCAGGACCCCCCTGGACAACCCCTCCGCCCCCTGCACCCGTAAGACACACACGCACGCGCATACACACCTGTTCCTATGCAACTCCTCATCTGACTATATCACTCTATCATATCACCTCTCCTCTAGCCATGTAACCCTGTCATTCCTCTTCTCAGTCTCTCTCTCTCTCTCCTTCACTTCCCCTCTGACCATAATCCCTCCCCCCTCCATCCTCCCACTGACCGTGTCCCTTCCCTAACCTCATCACTTAATTATTCCCTCTCCCTCCCGCTCTCTCTACCCCATCCCTCCATCCATCAGGTAACCCAATCCCACTGTCCTTCACCCGTCTTTCACCTTATCCCTCTATCGTTCCCCTATTCCCTTCATACTTCACCCATCAGTCCTCCACTAAACCGAAATCTTCCCTCTAGCCTTCCCCCCACTTGGTCACCCAATCTCTTTTCACCCTTCCATCACTTTAGCAACCCCCCCACACTCCCCCTCCAAAGACGCACATACATTCAAGGCCAATTCCATACCACCCCGCCAGGGGCAGCCGTATTGATCTAACCACTAACCCTCTGTAGTGTTGATGGTTAAATACACACACGCCACCTGATTTAATCCACCTAATAAGCTTCTTGAATAAATGCTCTATAGTGTACCAGACAATAAAACACAGAGGTCAGAAATTGAGTGTGCTCATTCTTGGCTCGGATCAGCTCCAGTTTTTTTTATAGCCCTGTAATTAGAAGGTTTAATCACGATATTGATTCCCGGTGCTTTCATATCGATCAGGGGCAGTCGGGGATAGCATTTATAGCTCTTTAATTACCACATTTAATTACAATATTGATTCAGTAATTGTGACCATCTCCTGATTCCACCAAGCTATTGTGTGGAGAGGCGGAGACAGGCAGATGGGAGGACAGACAGATGGAGAGGGGGAGGAGAACTGAAAAGAGTTGTGAAGGAATGATAGATGGGAAGAGGGAGACTAAGAGGAACTTTGAGAGAGAGAAGGAGAGACGAGGCTATGAAGGCCCAGCTGTGTGCGTGCAGGTATGTGTTAATGAATAAGTGAAGGTGAGCTGCTCCGTGCTCGCTGATGAGCACGTCACACACCACAGCTGTGCCCCACTTCCGGCCACACACCCGTTACCGTGTTACATAACCCCACTGAGAGAGCATTCAGTATACACCCACGTTTATCGCCCCTCTACACCTGCACGTTCATTATTACCACAGAAATAGTGTACATTGTCACTTTCCCACAAGTCTCTCTCTCACTCACACACACTCACACACACACACACACACACACACCACCATCGATATCCTTTAATGGACCAGTACCTTTTATGTTCCGTTCATGTGTTGAAACATGCACGGTTACAGCCACGCGTCATGTAAAGGCTTTGCTTTGTAATAGCGCGAGGCCTTGAAGGTGACCGTTCTGCGTGCGCATGAGTGTGGTTGACCATTGTCAGAACCTCCTACCAGGTGAAGAGAGGAAGCTATGTAGGACTATTGAGATGCACCCGTCGTATTTCACCTTTTGATAAGAGAGGATTCTCATTCCGCGAGCACTAACCACCTTTTCTGCGGTGACTCATATTTGCGGTTTGTAAACAAGGCATTTGTTCCAGCCATGACTGTTGACTTAAATAACTAATAGACAGTCCTCGCGCTCTCACACACACACGCACACACACACAACCACACACAGTATACACACACAGCATTACACTTCACCATCACTAATAGATTTCCCTCCATTTTATTTCTCAATCCGCCGTAAGATGAGGTGGTCGGTAGATCAGAGACTGTCTAGAAATCACATGAGTGAATAAAGATAGTCGGCGAGCAGCATATTATACATGTCTCACTTACGGCTCCTTTGTTCTGTCGTCATAAACACACACATTTCATCTAGACCAGGCAAGCTTTAGTTGCTTTGGCTAGTCTTATTTTCTCTGTTCTTCTCCCCCCATGCATCACCCATAATCCCTTTCTCATCTCAATCCTATCAAAGTATTACATAGGCATCGTAGCCAGATGTGTGCTAGCACAATAACACCATGTAGCTACCATTCTGGGGCGGGCTACACTTTGAGAATAGAACTACAGAGTGAAGTGTTCTGTAGTAATTGGTTGCCACTGGTTTTAATGCTCAATTCAAATACATTGCACTCATTTTAGACCTGATTGCTATCTAGCCCGCACACTTCCTTAGTCATTCCCTCATACTGATGTCTGATGTACTGGTGTCTGTTACGTCCTCACTTTTCTGCTTTGCTGCACGGTATATCGCTGTTATCTTGGTCAGATCGTTATTGTAAAAGAGAATGTGTTCTCAGTGACTTACCTGGTTAAATAAAGGCTAAATAAAACCTGCTGTGGCACTGTAGGTAGGAAGTACATCATACAGAATAATCATATGTCATAGAAATGCCTAACACTTTTAAACATCATACGGGGGCCAAAAGACGAGCACTAAATGTGACTTATTCTCCCTCCCAGGCCCCCCCTCTCCTCCCAAAGACTTGGTCTACACCCTCAAGCAGTCCACCATGATCCTGGAGTGGAGCGCGCCAACGGACACGGGCGGCAGGGGGGACCTGACCTACAGCGTGGGCTGCCGACGGTGCGTGGGGCTTCAGTGTGAGCCGTGCGGGGCCAGCGTGGGCTTCATGCCCCAGCAGAGCGGGTTGACCGAGCGCGCGGTCACCGTGGTCAACCTCATGGCCAACTCCAACTACACGTTGACGGTCGAGGCCCTCAACGGCGTGTCAGAGCTCCTGCCCAACAAGAGGTTCTACACACAGGTCAACGTGTCAACTAGCGTGCCAGGTCAGTGGAAGTTGTGTTCACACACACAGTCTTGTATAACTAACCTTGTGGGGACACAATTCAGTCCAATTCAAAATACTATTTTCCCTAACCCTAACCRGAAAACCTAACCCTAAAACTAACCCTAGCTCCTAACGTTAAACCTAATTCTAACCTTAACCCTAAACCCCCTAGAAATAGTATTTGACCTATGGGAGACTAACAAAATGTCCCCAGTTGGTCAAATTAGTTTTTTTACTATTCTTGTGCGGACTTCTAGTTCCTACTAGTGTAGTTAAACACAGACACACACACACACAGAGGAGCGCACACACACTTCATACTGATTCTCGTTCATTACCCTCAAATCAGAAACACCACGAACGTCTGAGGACCAAGGAGTGCTCAAAAGCACACTGTACACAAACTCTGAACTGATGACACACACACCCTCGGCTCAGCGCCCCTCTCCTCTCGGCGCTAAAAGATTCCCGTCATCACGGTGTGGCCATCTCATATTCATCCACACCCTTCACAAAGCCATTAGCCAGAGGCTTTAAAAAAGCACTCAGCAAAGTGTCTCTGTCACACACACACAACACACCCAGCAACCCCCCCACCACCGACCCAGACTCCATACATTCTCACACATTTGATGACTCATGTTTATTCAACTTGTCTGCATTCGCCGGCTGATATTTCACTACCATCGACCTGCTGTGGGGGAAAAGGAAAAATGAAGTGTTTCATTTGCATATGCGGAGGAAAGACGAAATGGAAGCCCTCGAAGTGAGAGCGTGTTTTGTACTCTAATTGTTAATTAGTGGCAGCAAATGCAATGCGTTATGAATGGAGCTTGTATTAATGCACATTTGGAAATGGAATGCCAGCACTTTTGATGTTCCACGGTGGGGAAAAATCAACTCAGGCAAACATACACACACACACACACACACACACACACACACACACACACACACACAGTGAAGTCATAAAGGAGAGCTATCATGATGGCTTCTTCACACCAAATGTTTTATCCAATATTCATGTTTGGTAAAGGAGCAGGTATGTTTTTGTGGTGGTGTGTGTGTGTGTGTGTGTGTGTGTGTGTGTGTGTGTGGTGTGTGTGTGGTGTGTGTGTGGTGTGTGTGTGTGTGTGTGTGTGTGGTGTGTGTGTGTGAGAGCTTGTAAGGGAGTGTGTGTGTGTGTGTGAGAGCTTGTAAGGGTGTGTGTACTGTACATGTGTGCGTGCATGAAAATGTGTTTGTTTGGGAGTGCCTCTGTGTGTGACAGTGCTCTAGATTCTAGTGCTGACCAATTACAAAATGGAGGTTGTGTAAGTGCATGGGGGGTATGGGGGGAGGGCTTAGGAACAGGTGTGTGTCTGTGTGCGCTGGATGGAACCAATAGTATGGATGCTAGATGAATGCTGGATGGGGCTAAATCCAAGGTCACGGAATGGCCTATATTCTGCATCCTTACAAAGATTCACTCAGTCATCCTCATAACCAGGGATGTTAATTAGTCACTTTCGGTGAAATTCGCCGTTTTGACTCCAAAAATGGTGACTACGTGATTTGTGTAGAGCTGATGAGAAAAGTTTTTTTTTGGAGGTGGGGTTTGGCTGTAGGCAAACAGTGATGTGCGTTTGGCGCAATACTGGCTGCTGTATCCAAGGCTCAGCCAATTCGTTTACATAACAGCAGAATGCAGCGCAGCACGTGACTGAAGAGACAACCAACTTACTAGTTACAGCATCAGCGTGCGCTCTGGAAAGGCAGCTTGCCAGTTAGAGCTGCACGTCCCTGAACGATAAGGAAGAGGTAACATTAGGTGAGAAGCCGGACCGTGGAGACGGGGGTGAGAAGGTTACAGCAGCACAGTCCCCTGAATGATAAGGAAGAGGTAACATTAGGTAGAAGCCGGACCGGAGACGGGGGTGAGAAGGTTACAGCAGCACGTCCCCTGAAGATAAGGAAGGGTAACATTAGGTGAGAAGCCGGACCACGGAGACGGGGGGTGAGAAGGTTACAGCAGCAAGTCCCCTGAATGATAAGGAAGAGGTAAATATCGGTGAGAAGCTGACCACGGAGACGGGGTGAGAAGGTTACAGCAGCACAGTCCCCCTGAATGATAAGGAAGAGGTAACATTAGGTTAGAAGCTGGACCACGGAGACGGGGTGAAGAAGGTTACAGCAGCAAGTCCCCTGAATGATAAGGAAGAGGTAACATTAGGTGAGAAGCCGGACCACGGAGACGGGGTGAGAAGGTTACAGCAGCAAGTCCCTGAATGATAAGGAAGAGGTAACATTAGGTAGAAAGCCGGACCACGGAGACGGGGGTGAGAAGGTTACAGCAGCGACGTCCCCCTGAATGACTAAAGGAAGAAGTAATATTAAGTGAGAAGCCGGACCACGGAGACGGGGTGCAGAGGTTAACAGAGCAAGTCCTGAATGATAAGGAAAGGTAACATTAGGTTGAGAAGCCGGACCCATCGGAGACGGGTGGTGAGAAGGTTATCAGGCAGGCAAGTCCCCTGAATGATAAGGAAGAGGTACATTAGGTGAGAAGCCGGACCACGGAGACGGGGTGAGAAGGTGATGAAGCGTACTTCATGAGCCTGCCCGAAATTCTCCCCCCCCCCTTCTAATTTCCTTAATTTTTGTGCTAGGGTCAAGTACTTTCTGTGGCACACATCAATGTCAAATACTTTCTATAGAACAAACTTCACGTCAGGATAGGCAACCGAAATGAATAATTCATGTATGTGTGTTATATTAAACATAGAGGAGGGAGTAAAATGTAGGCAAGCAATAAACATTTCAGAACAACTACTAGTCGAATAAGACATGGGAGAGATGATGAATTTTAGCAAAGAGATTTATTTATAGACGAATACACTTGAAACAAATAGCCAAACTGCAGACATGACTAGTGCCTCCCCCGCGATCAAAGGACACAAATAAAAAATTGCTTTCTGCTACTAAGATCAGTGAAATGTAGGCTAAACTGACAACAGAGTGAAGATCAGAAGTCTCAACTAGCAAGCAAGTCGCAGCAATGAAGAATTGAGTGCGTGCTCGCTCACGCGAAGGGGGGGTTCTGGCAGGGGGGAGATTTTTGACACAACATCGTTCCTCAAGTTATAACGCGTCAGTTGCTTACTGGACCCTGGCAATCTGTGTGAAAATAGTTAACTCGCTAACGAACTAACCACTATCTATTAACTAATGTTTTCCCTCTACTGTATGTGGTTAATTTTCAGAATGAGAGAATTAGGTGAAAATGAGGCGTTGCTTGTTAAACAAGTGGATTCAGGGATCAAGTGTAGCTGAAGATGGGCCTGGCTTAAGCTGGATGCCACTATAAAGGTGAAAGGAACACCACACACTTTCCCTCTTTCTCACTTTTTCAATACAGTGGATAAAAAGGGGTGTGCCAGGTGTACTCTGCCTGAAAGAGATCAATTATGCCAGCAAAGGGTATCATGCTCTGCTGGCACATTGTAGAACAGATGTCCACAGGCAGAAAGTGACAATGTAATAAGCAGCTGTAGCCCAAAGATATTGTTTTTCGTTGTTTGAACTTAGAATAACAAGTGAGTGAGTGAGGGATTAAAAATGTTGTTCTCATAACATTATTTCTTGCATACATGTAGTCTTAGTGCACTTGATCGATGTCTATAGTGGCCACTATAATAGAGCAAAAATGAATGCCTGTTTGTTTTCATTCTATTTCTACTTAAGATGTTTTTTTCCCCAATGCATATTTGTGTGTGTGATAACAAGCGTTCTATTATAAAAGCTGTCTATGGTAACAAGCGTTCTATTATAAAGGCTGTCGTGGTCACAAGCTGTTCTATTATAAAGGCTGTCGATGGTGAACAGCGTTCTATTATAAAGGCTGTCATGGTCACAAGCGTTCGTATTATAAAGGCTGTCGTGGTCAACAAGCGTTTCTATTATAAAGGCTGTCATGGTAACAAGCTTCTATTATAAAGGCTGTCACGTCAACACTTCTAGTATACAAGGCTGTCATGGTACAAGCGTTCTATTGTAGGCTGGCAGTAACAAGCTTTCTAATTAAATGCTGTCATGTAACAACGTGTCATTATATAAGGCGTGTCACTGGTAAAGCGTTCTATTTAATAGGCTGTCATGGGTACAAGCGTTATTTAGCATCTGTTATATCGTATTAAGGCCTGTCATGGTAACAAGCGTTCCTATTATAAAGGCTGTTATTGGTAACCAAGTCTTCTATTATACAGGCTGTCTGGTTACACAGCGTTCTATTGTATAAGGCTGGTCATGCGTAACAAGCGTTCTATTATAAAGCTGTCATGGTCACAAGTCGTTCTATGGATACAGGCTGTCATGTCCAATGGTCGCGTATCTGTAAAAGGCTCGTCATTGGGTCACAACGTTCATTATAGCTGTCATCGGTAACAAGCGTTCTATTGTAAAGGCTTCGTTCATGGTACAAGCCGTTCTATTATAAAGGCTGTCTTGGTAACAAGCGTGTCATTATACAAGGCTGTCATTGGTAACAAGCGTATCTATTATAAAAGGCTGTCATGGTAACAAGCGTTCTATTATAAAGGTGGTGCATGTAACAAGGTTCTATTATAAAGCGTCTGGTAATCAACGCATTCATTATAAAGGCGGTCATGGTAACAAGCGTTCTATTATAAAGGCTGTCATGGTAACAAGCGTTCTATTATAAAGGCTGTCACGGCTAACTGCAATATTAGTGTAGTTTTGTTCTCAAGACTTGAGTGTCATTTGCAGTAAAGTCTAGGCAACAAATTACATTCGATTGCTTTCTTTACATTTTTTAGCTGTGAGTTAGTTTCACATTAACCACTTTTTTATTTATTTTACACACAGAGACTGATCATGTAAATCATATTCTTTGTTATTTAATTAGTTAAAACCTGCATTTCCCCCTAGCAGGAATTTTTTTACGTTTCAGTGCAAAAAAATTAAAAGTCACCTTTTTGGGCCCTCACCAGTTTGCATCCCTGCATAACTCTACACACAATCGGCCTCCCGGGTGGCGCAGCCGGCCGCGACCGGGAGGTCTGTGGGGRGACGCACAATTGGCCTAGCGTCGTCCGGGTTAGGGAGGGTTTGGCCGGTAGGGATATCCTTGTCTCATCGCGCACCAGCGACTCCTGTGGTGGGCCGGGCGCAGTGCGCGCTAACCAAGGTTGCCAGGTGCACGGTGTTTCCTCCGACACATTGGTGCGGCTGGCTTCCGGGTTGGATGCGCGCTGTGTTAAGAAGCAGTGCGGCTTGGTTGGGTTGTGTTTCGGAGGACGCTTTCGACCTTTTTCTTTATATTTACTTTTTTCTACATTGTAGAATAATAGTGAAGACATCAAAACTATGAAATAATATACATATGGAATCATGTATTAACCAAAAAAGTGTTAAACAAATATATTTTATATATATTTTAAAATATATTTAATGTTTGAGATTCTTCATAGTAGCCACCCTTTGCCTTGATGAAAGCTTTGTTCACTCTTGGCATTCTCTCAACCAGCTTCATGAGGTAGTCACCTGGAATTAATTTCAATTAACAGGTGTGCCTTGTTAAAAATGTATTTGTAGAATTTCTTTCCTTAATGCGTTTGAGCCAATCAGGTCTGTTGTGACAAGGTATGGGTGGTATACAGAAGATAGCCCTATTTGGTAAAAGACCAAGTCCATATTATGGCAAGAACAGCTCAAATAAGCAAAGAGAAATGACAGTCCATTATTACTTTAAGACACAAAGGTCAGTCAATACGGAACATTTTAAGAACTTCGAAAGTTTCTTCAAGTGCAGTCGCAAAAACCATCAAGCGCTATGATGAAAGGAAGACCCAGAGTTACCTCTGCTGCAGAGGATAAATGCATTAATAAATGCTTCACAGAGTTCAAGTAAKAGACATCTCAACATCAACTGTTCAGAGGAGACTGCCTGAATCAGGCCTTCATGGTCAAATTTCAGCAAAGAAACCACTACTTAAGGACACCAATAAGAAGAAGAGACTTGCTTGAGCCAAGAAACACGAGCAATGAACATTAGACCAGTGGAAATCTGTCCTTTGGTCTGATTTTTGATTCCAACCGCTGTGTCTTTGTGAGACACAGAGTAGGTGATATGATGATCTCTGCATTTGTGGTTCCCACCGTGAAGCATGGAGGAGGAGGTGTGGTGGTGCTTTGCTGTGACTTATTTAGAATTCAAGGCACACTTAACCAGCATGGCTACCACAGCATTCGGCAGATACGCCKTCCCATCTGGCTTGCACTTATTATTTGTTTTGTATTATTTGACTATTTGTTTTTCAACAGGACAATGACCCAAAACACACCTCCAGGCTGTGTAAGGGCTATTTGACCAAGAAGAGTGATGGAGTGCTGCATCAGATGACTTGGCCTCCACAATCACCCGACCTCAACCCAATTGAGATGGTTTGGGATGAGTTGGACCGCAGAATGAAGGAAAATCAGCCAACAAGAGCTGTGCATGTTTTGGAACTCCTTCAAGACTGATGGAAAAGCATTCCTCATGAAGCTGGTTGAGAGAATGCCAAGAGTGTGCAAAGCTGTCATCAAGGCAAAGGGTGGCTACTTTGAAGAATCTCAAATATAAAATAAATGTTGATATGTTTAACTCTTTTTTTGGTTACTACATGATTCCATATGTGTTATTGTATAGTTTTGACGTATTCACTATTATTCTACAATGTAGAAAATAGTAAAAATCAAGAAAAACCATTGAATGAGTAGGTCTGTCCAAACTTTTGACTGGTACTGTATATATATATACACAAGCATAAAGAAACCGGTTGGCTGAACACACATAAACACTGAACACACACACACACACACACACACACACACGCCAAGGGAAAGCACTCACTCGTTATGTCGCACAGAGAGAGATACAAACTGACAAGTGCACAAATGCTGAGCGAACGGAGGCCTCCTCAGCTCAGGGCTAGTTGCATTCTTAGACCTGAGTTTTGAGATCAAAGACCCAAGTCGTCAATGCCAGGAAGTAACCTTAACCTTTTACCTAACTCAAGTACTAAAGACGTTAAGCAGGGGTGGCAAACAAATTCCATGGGGGGCCTAGCGTGTGCTAGACAACCAGGTGAGGGGAGTTCCTTACTAATTAGTGACCTTAATTCATCAATCAAGTACAAGGGAGGAGGGGAAACCCGCGGACACTCTGCCCTCTGTGGAATGAGTTTGACATGTGACGTGGAGGCTCCCGGCACTCCAAAATGCTCCGTCTCGTCTGTCTTCCGTGCCACACACCTCCAACTACAACGACGCTTGTCTTTTTCTCGATCTCTTCCTGTTTTCTACCTCCTTATCGCTCTCTCCTTTTCCCCCTCTCCCATTGTCTGCACTCTGTTTTTTTCCATTTGTTCTTTCACCTTTTCTGTTCTCCCTTCAATCCTTTTCCTGTGTCTCATACCCCCTCTCTCTCTCTCTCTCTAACCAGCCCTACTAATTTAGACATAAATCTCCCTGGTCCAGAGAGTGGAACGGGGGCCTTTCTCATTGTGTGCTTCTCTGAGTGCTGCCCGCCCGGGGCCTTTATACATTAAGAAGGAGAGACGTTATAAAACGCTGCCAGTTTATGCCCTGTGCATATTTTAGGCTAATCCACTCTGTGTAGAGCTGCTCCCTCTAGTCCCCACCCAGCCAATAAACTATACTGCTGCGCTGCCTCCAAGGTTAGAGACCGACATTCTCGGCAAGCCATGTGTAGACTCTCTCTCTCTCTCTCTCTCTCTCTCAATGGCTGTCACGGCTTAGAGTTGATGTATGGCTATTATGGGCTGTTAGCAGCCATGTCCTTCTGTTTGTTGTCGCGGGGATTGAGTGGGTTGTACAGTGCCATATTCCTGAGACTGAGACCGAGAGACAAGGCTTAACAAATTGGAGGGATTTTCTATTGATATGTGACTTTTCTGTGGGACGTTTATGGCGAGGTGAATGGGTGTTTTGCACGTGTATTAGAAGGCCTGCATTATACACTCACCATTGACACACTTCTCCTCAGATCACCAACAAAGCATGACCAAACCCCTGGTACAATCTGCTCCCCTCGAAGGTTAAGCGTGCTAACGCCCTTTGTGCGTCCTGAGACAATACCCATAAAAACCCCCACTGACCTTTATGAGTACTGCATTACTGACTGAGCACAGGCTTCTCTACTCCTTTTTCCACTCGCGCTCTCTCTCTCTCTTCTTTCTCTCTCTCTCTCTCTTCTCCCCATCCCCGTCTCACGTGCAGCTGTAACGTATTCGGGCTTGTTGTGCTGGCTAAGCCTGTTAGCTGGAGGTGTGGGCGCAACGCTTTGGCGTCCGCTGCTAAAATAAAATACGGGTTATTTAGCCTGCAGGCTACAGCTCTGTGTGTGTGTGTGTGTGTGTGTGTGTGTGTGTGGGTGTGTGTGTGTGTGTGTGTGTGTGTGTGTGTGTGTGTGTGTGTGTGTGTGTGTGTGTGTGTGTGTGTGTGTGTGTGTGTGTGTGTGTGTGTGTGTGTGTGCGAAAAAGCACACACAGTGAAAGTAGAGTCTGTAGACTAGCTATGAACTGGGGAGAGGTGCAAGGGGGTCTGTCCCCTGAAAGCCTCCAAAGGAATGCACACACCCTGACAGAAAGGATTTCCCATGAATGGAGAGAGCGAGGGAGAGGGGGTTTATCGGTACGCCACAGACCCTCAAGGGGGGTTGGGGGTATAGAAGATTGGAAGGGTGTGTGAAGAGCGGGAGTTGGTTAAATGGGGATCYTTCCTGCCCCAAGGGGCTCATGGGACCCATTATCCAGCTGTGGGTTAGGGGTGTGTGTGTGTGTGTGTCTCCGTCACGCTTTAATTGTGCATGTGTCGTTTGTGTATGAGAGCGAGAGAAGGTAATATCTGTGTGTCTGTCATATGTATCAGGTCACGCTGGAAGTGTGCGTATGTCGATTGCGTGTGTGAGCGAGAAATGTAACGCGTGCCTACTCGTGTACATATCCGCCCTGAGGATGCCATTGTGTAGGGTAGGCTATTGCGCAACTCCATCAATATTTTCCTTTTCTATTGTTCAGATGAACTAAATGATCTGGCGATCCGGTTATGAAATGTCAGGCTTATTATAAATCCATAGCCCTATTCGGACAGGGCTAGTATTAGGTTACTAGAGACAATGGTTATGGAATTATTATCATGTGAGTTATTCCAGATGACGATTCGCACGGGAGTTTTTCCAAACTTCTCCTTGTAATAAAATAAAAAATAAAAAAAGGTTTTATTCAATTGATTCTTATGATGGAAACCTGGGSGTTTTAATTCTAGGCATGATTTATATTTCAATATGTCTAAATGATAKAAGGCTAGACTGATAACTCGTGCTTGGCTGSCAAATGTATAGATGTCCCCATTTAATATTTACATTGAAGAATTGTGATCATAATCGTTATTTTAGCGGTAGTTGTCATTTCCCAAAAAGTTTTAAATGTAGGTCATTCACATGAAATGTGTGCGCTGAACTTTTTGTTTTAAGCATCAATTTATCAAATCAATTCTTGTTTTCTTGTTCAAACTGCGAGCAGCACCTGTCAAACCTCTGTCATGTCTCGGAAAACACAGGGKTGTCGTTTCGCGTGGYACTAGTAGGCTATTGTCAGAGGACCTTGGAGTTCTACCATCACCCCAAAGATGGAGGTTGTTCTGTCTGGAATTGTTCGTCTACCGCCATGTAAAAATGACTGACGTGGCAGATTTGCACAGAACAAAAATGATGGATGGGGTGTTTTTGTGCTCGTGCACATAATTACGTTCCCCGACCTCCCCCAGTAAAACGAATCCCGTCTGAATAGGGCTGATGTTTAACCTGAAATAGACTATTAAATGAGAGAGCCTATGTTGTTGATAGACCGTAATGTGTCTCTCCTCACTGACGTCAATGAATAAATGGGCGATGGAAACGCCTAAGAAAGCTGATAATTGAGCATGTGACTTGGTGAGAGCCCAGTATTAGAATCACTGCTGTCCCTTTTTAAATATAGGCTTATTGTTACCTTGTGTATTTAAAATCACAACGTTTCCATTTATTTATTTAACCTTTTATTTTTACTAGGCAAGTCAGTTAAGTACAAATTCTTATTTACAGTGACGGCGTACCGCGGTCAAACCCAGACAACGCTGGGCCAGTTGTGTGCCTGCCCTATGGGACTCCCAATCACGGCCGGATGTGATACAGCCTGGATTCGAACCGGGGACTGTAGTGACGTCTCTAGCACTGAGCTGCAGTGCCTTAGACCGCTGTGCCACTCGGGAGCCCAATATAGTCATTTTACAAGGAGTATTTTTGGGGGGAAACCACCAAATGTCGGCTTTTTACCAGATCCAAATATATTCGCATGAACTGTAGCTGATCAAATTTCTGTAGGCTGTATCTACAAAATTCTGCCCGAATGAATTTGCATTAGGCCATAGTCTAAAAAACAGCCATACATGATTTAATGAAAAGCAGCAAACATACACAACATTTGTTAAGTCCGTTGTTGGAATGAGACCAAGGTGCAGCGTGGTAGGCGAACATCTTACTTTATTTMAAAATTAACACCAAAAACCAACAAAATACAAAATGAACGCAAAGTTCTGCAGGCTATACAGCAACTAACAAAATCAAGATCCCACAAACTAAGGTGGGGGAAAAGGCTGCCTAAGTATGATCCCCAATCAGAGACAACGATAGACAGCTGCCTCTGATTGGGAACCATACCAGGCCAAACAAAGAAATAGGAAAACTAGATTGCCCACCCAAATCACACCCTGACCTAACCAAATAGAGAAATAAAAAGGCTCTCTTAGGTCAGGGCGTGACAACATTATTTGATTCTAAAAAGAAAATGCTATAGCTCAGCCATTTCCAGGCCAAACACAATGAAACTCGAGGTATTGTAGCCTACAGTGCACAGAGGGTTCTGTACGCAGCGTTGTACCCTCACAGACGCGTTTTGCTCGACAAAAAGCCACAAGCCCAAATCCCCCAGCCCCAGAGCGGTGGCCTCTCCAGTTGTTGAGCTCCTCAGTGGCATGTTTAAAGCCCTTTAGATGAGGGGAAGAGGAAAGAGGAGAGTGGGGGTCGGGGGGCTGGGATTGACATTTCAATATCTTCAGAGGATTTATTCGGCCTGCTTTAGATGCCCTGGTCCCTGTGGAGATGCATGGGGGCTCAGCGCACCTCTCTGGGAATCCTACTGAGGGGAGGGGGAGGGGGGCAAGATCACGAGAGGAGGACAGGAGGTGGAGAGGAGAGAGGAGGGACAGGTGGTAAGGTAGGAGGTGGAGAGAGGAGGACAGGAGGTGAAGAGAGAGGGACAGGAGGTGGAGAGAGGAGGACAGGAGGTGAGGAGGTGGAGAGGAGAGAGGAGGACAGGAGGTGAGGCAGGAGGTAGGGAGGAGATGAGGAGGACAGGAGGTGAGGCAGGAGGTGGAGAGGAAAGAGGAGGACAGGTGGTGAGGCAGGAGGTGGAGAAGAGATGAGGAGGTGAGGCAGGAGGTGGCGAGGTGGAGGGGAGAGAGGAGGACGGGGTGAAGAAGGAGGTGGAGAAGAGATGAGGAGGTGAGGTGGAGAAGAGATGAGGAGGTGAGGTGAGGTGGAGATGAGGAGAGAGGAGGACAGGAGGTGAGGCAGGAGGTAGAGAGGAGGATAGGTGGAAAGGAGAGAGGAGGTGGAGAGGAGAGAGGAGGAGAGGAAGTGAGGCAGGAGGTAGAGAGGAGAACAGGGGGGTTTGTTTATTAGGATCTCCATTACCTACGGCACATGCAGCAGCTACTCTTCCTGGGGTGCACATAAAACGTACAAGTCCATGAAAAGTGACTTTCTCACGAGAGAACTCATTTCCTGGTCACTGAATAAAAAATTCTATGTCTTTGTAACCCCTCTCTCTCCCTTTTGAGGTGTGTGTGTGTGCCAAGCCTTTTGGGTCTCCTAATGAAAAGTGATGGGCTAGYTGAGGCTTCAGCGACCACCAAATGAATAGAGTCGTCAAACAACTTTTCAAGACTGAGGCCCGGCCACTTAAGACGCTTTGTCAGCCAGTGATGAGAATTTGAATTGGTTAGCTTGGCTTATTATCATGGTCTATGAGGACGCACTTTAGTGTCTGCACACATGGTACTTTGAATTGATGTTTTTCTGTTCAGTGTTTTGCAGTCATACACAAACACATAGACAACACACAGTCACGGACAGACATACACACCATCACAAACACACACGCATAGAAGACACACGCACGCACACAGTCACAGACTGAAAAGACACACACCCTTGGTTAATCAGAGTAACACGCTGGGCTGGAGGGCTCCTTTTGAACGGAAGTCTCTACAGCGCAATGACTCAGTCTCCAGGCAGAGAGCTGAAAACCCGTTTTTCATCTCGGTGAAAGGAGAGGAAATTTGAAGTTGTTTCGTTCAACCCCTCCTCTCTTTCATTTTGGCCTCCTCACAACTGTTAAGATCTTCATTGTGCAGCTGTCAAAAACAAATCACATTATACTGGTCACATACACGTATTTAGCAGATGTTATTGCGGGTGTAGTGAAGTGCTTGTGTTCCTAGCTCCAACAGTGCCGTACTATCTAACAATTCACAATACACACAAATCTAAAAGTGAAATAATGGAATTAAGAAATATAGAAATATTAGGACGAGCAATGTCGGAGTCCGGAGTTTAAATATATAAGTGGGGAGACACAATATTTGATCACTGCGATTTTGCAAGTTTCCTATTTACAAAGCATGTAAGTCTGTAATTTTTTATCATAGGACACCTTCAACGTGAAGACGGAATCTAAACAAAAATCCAGAAAAATCACATTGTATAATTTTTAAGATAATTAATTTGCATTTATTGGCATGACATAAGTATTTATCACCTACCAACCAGTAAAATTCCGGCTCTCACAGACCTGTTAGTTTTTCTTAAGAAGCCTCCGTTCTCCACTCATTACTGTATTAACTGCACCTGTTTGAACTCGTTACCTGTAAAAGACACCTGTCCACACACTCAATCAAACAGACGCCAACCTCTCCACAACGCAAGACCAGAGAGCTGTGTAAGGACATCAGGGATAAAATTGTAGACCTGCACAAGCTGGGATGGGCTACAGGACAATAGGCAAGCACTTGGTAGAGAAGGCAACAACTGTTGGCGCAATTATTAGAAAATGGAAGAAGTTCAAATGATGCGTCAATCACCCTCGGTCTGGGGCTCCATGCAAGATTCACCTCGTTGTCAATGATCATGAGGAGGAGGTGAGGGATCAGCCAGAACTACATGGCAGGACCTGCTCAATGACCTGAAGAGAGCTGGACCACAGTCTCAAAGAAAACCATTAGTAAACACTACGCCGTCATGGATTAAAATCCTGCAGTGCACGCAAGGACCCCCTGCTCAAGCCAGCGCATGTCCAGGCCCGTCTGAAGTTTGCCAATGACCATCTGGATATCCAGAGGAGGAATGGGAGAAGGTCATGTCTGATGAGACAAAAATAGAGCTTTTTGGTCTAAACTCCACTCGCCGTGTTTGGAGGAAGAAGAAGGATGAGTACAACCCAAGAACACCATCCAACCGTGAAGCATGGAGGTGAAACATCATTCTTTGGGGGGATGCTTTTCTGCAAAGCGACAGGACGATCTGCACGCTATTGAGGGGAGGAGATGGGGCCATGTATCGCGGAATCTTGGCCAACAAACCTCCTTCCTCAGTAATAACATTGAAGATGCTCGTGCTGGGTCTTCCAGCTGACAACAACCCGAAACACACAGCCAGGGCACACTAAGGAGTGGCTCCGTAAGAAACATCTCAAGGTCCTGGAGTGGCCTAGCCAGTCTCCAGACCTGAACCCAATAGAAAATCTTTGGAGGGAGCTGAACAGTCCGTCATTGCCCAGCGCCAGCACCGAAACCTGAAGGATCTGGGAGAAGGTCTTATGCAGGAGTGGGCCAAAATCCTGCTGCAGTGTGTGCAAACCTGGTCAGAACTACAGGAACACTTTGATCTGTGTTATTTCAAACAGAGGTTTCTATACCAATATTAAGATCTCTTTCATGTATCAAATACTTATGCTCATGCAATAAAATGCAAATTAATACTTAAAAATTAACAATTGATTTCTCGGATTTGTTTTAGATTCCGTCTCTCACAGCTTGAATGCTAACCGATAAAATTTACAGACCTCTACATGCGTTGTAAGTAGGACAAACTGCAAATCGGCAGTGTATCAAATACTTTCTCCCCACTGTACATAAACTCGTCCCTTTTTCAGGACCCTGTCTTTCAAATGATTCGTAAAAATCCAAATAACTTCACAGACCTTCATTGTAAAGAGGGTTTAAACACTGTTTCCCATGCTTTGTTCAATGAACCATAAGCAATTAATGACATGCATCTGTGAAACGATCGTTAAGACACTAACAGCTTACAGACGGTAGGCAATTAAAGGTCACAGTTAGGAACATTTAGGACACTAAAGAGGCCTTCTACAACTCTGGAAAAACACCAAAAGAAAGATTGCCAGGGTCCCTGCTCATCTTTGTGAACTTGCCTTAGGCATGCTGCAAGAGCATGTGGACTGCAGATGTGGCCAGGGAATAATTCGCAATGTCCGTACTGTGAGACGCCTAAGACAGCGCTACAGGGAGAAAGGACGGACAGCTGATCGTCCTCACAGTGGCAGACCACGTGTAACAACACCTGCACAGGATCGGTACATCCGAACATCCCACCTGCGGACAGGTACAGGATGGCAACAACAACTACCCGAGTTACACCAGGAACGCACAATCCCTCCATCAGTGCTCAGACTGTCTGCAATGGCTGAGAGAGCTGGACTGAGGCTTGTAGGTCTGTTGTAAGGCAGGTCCTCACCAGACATCACCGGCAACACGTCCTCACGGGCACAAACACCACCGTCGCTGGACCAGACAGGACTGGTAAAAAGTGCTCTCACTGAGTCGCAGCTTCACTGAGTTCGCAGTCGCAGTTTTGTCTCACATGGGATGATGGTCGGATTCACGTTTATCGTCGAAGGAATGAGCGTTACACCGAGGCCTGTACTCTGGAGTGGGATCGATTTGGAGTGGAGGTCCTCATTGTCTGGGCGCTGTGTCACAGCATCATCTGACTGAGCTTGTTGTCATTTTGCAGGCAATCTCAACGCTGTGCGTTACAGGGAAGACATCCTCCTCCCTCATGTGGTACCCTTCCTGCAGGCTCATCTTGACATGACCCTCCAGCATGACAATGCCACCAGCCATACTGCTCGTTCTGTACGTGATTTCCTGCAAGACAGGAAGTCAGTGTTCTGCCATGGCCAGCGAAGAGCCCGATCTCAATCCCATTAATCACGTCTGGGACCTGTTGGATCGGAGGGTGAGGGCTAGCGATTTCCCCCCAGAAATGTCCAGGAACTTGCAGGTGCCTTGGTGGAAGAGTGGGGTAACATCTCACAGCAACAACTGGCAAATCTGGTGCAGGCCATGAGGAGGAGATGCACTGCAGTACTTAATGCAGCTGGTGGCCACACCAGATACTAACTGTTACTTTTGATTTTGACCCCCCCTTTGTTCAGGGACACATTATTCCATTTCTGTTAGTCACATGTCTGTGGAACTTGTTCAGTTTGTCTCAGTTGTTGAATCCTGTTATGTTCATACAAATATTTACACATGTTAAGTTTGCTGYAAATAAACGCAGTTGACAGTGAGAGGACTTTTCTTTTTTTGGTTAGTTTATGTGTGTGTGTGATGTATAGACATTATGGATAGAATATGTAGTATATCTGAAGAATACGTAGGATAGACCGTATGGAAACATTATTAAAGTGACCAGTGTTCCATTAAGGGTGTGTGCGTGTGTGTCTCGGGTGGTTTGTTGATGAGCTCAACTGTCTGTGTCACCCTCCTGCTGGCCTGTCAGACACGACAGTGACAGGCCTAACAGACAGCTGCCTCTCATCACTTAGCTCCACACCCACCAAGGTCTAATACAGCACAAATGGAACACACACACCTCCCATTTAGCCTACATATCCCCATGGTCATTTGTGCGTGTGTGTGTGCGTGCAGAGTGTGTTTGTGATACACAGTATGTGCATCCAGCTCTGTGTGACAGTGTTTCTCTTGCTCTTTAAGCAGTCATCAGCACTTTATACCCTCAAACTTCAATCTGCACTCCCTGTAAATTCATCGCCTCTGTTTGCTGTTTATTTGTGTGAGTGTGTGGGCTTGCTTATGTCTTTTGTGTGTGTGTGTGTGTGTGTGTGTGGCATTTCCCCCTGACTGGGTGTTCTGTCAGGCTGTGTTGAGCTCTCTCCATCTCCTCTGCCAAACCGCGGCGACAGGTCTGCCTCTCCCAGTATGTGTGGATGTGAGCCCCGCCACAGTCTGCCTGGCTTACAGCAACCATCACGGGTTATGGAAGAAGACAGAAGAATTCACCCATCCAAAAATCACAGGAAGAGGATAGTTACTGACAGACTGAGCTATTCGGCTATTCTGGAGCTAGTCCGTCCAAACCACTTACTGGCGATCTGGTTTGAGACCCAAACATTTGAGAATGATTTGGGGAATTTGTATTTCGGATGAATTTGGTCTATAGAACTGTGGAAGATGGGGGATGGGGGGGGGACTAAGTTGACTTCATAATTCAATCATGTGCCTCTCTCGTTAATTCACTTTCTGGCTCTTGCTCACCCATCCATCCATCCATCCACCCACAGGCTGGCACATGTAATCACTCTGTCATCCTCCTCTGGTTCTTTCTATCACACTATCAGCGAGCACACACATGCAAACACAMATACACGCAGACACACAAACACACACACACGCACACCGAGCCCCCACAGTCTATAATCGTGGACTTTAGATGAAAATGTATCTGTGGCAGGTGTCAGGTGTCAATTCTCCCCTCCCTCACCCTTCTCTCCCACTCTCGTCACAAATTGCAGAATCCTCTGTCGTGTGTGTGTGTGTTTTCTCTCAGAACGTATGTCACTCTCACACACACTCACAGACAGCGGTTCATATGAATGATAATGGCCAGCAGTAATACCTGCCTCTGACTCGATCCGTCCGCCCCTCTCCTCCTTCCTCTCCTTCCTCCCTCTCTTTATACCCCTTCCTATTTTGGGTAGCTGGTGCGCCGGTGTAATTGTGAGGTTTTTATCTGGGCCCGGCACGGTGCGTGCAGACAGACAGAATACTGATAGGGCAGATTACACAGGGAGCGGGGGACATCCTGCCAGATAGCGCTCCACCGCTGGGCCGGCTGATAGACCCAGATTAAAAGCGGGGGCCACTGCCAGATAGTGAGCCCTGGGAGGTGATGCTGGGCCACAACACAACGTCATTATCGCAGGTCTGTCTTTGTGGCTCACACGGATTCTGATTGAAGGGAGTGGGCTTCTTTTTTTTTTGATGGCTGGGGCTTATTCGTGTGTTGAATGATTTTTAAAAGGTTGCGTTGGATTTGGTGACTGTCACAGAGATGCATACTTTATGTAGGGGAATTGACACACTTTACTGGTGGGTATGCGCGCACACACACACACACACACACACACACACACACACACACACACACACACACACAATGTAGTGGCATTCAGATGATCTCAGAAACATTTCACCCCAAATATGTATTTCTGTCCCGCAGTATCTTAGTGTTTTATAATGGTATTGTTCTGAGTTCATTTAGCTATGCCAAGACTCAGGGAGACTCATAAACACACACAAAGGCACTCCAGAGATGTGGGATGCCTCTGTAGCACTAAACTCGTCTCCTTTCCTCCCCAAGTCAGCTTTAACCCAGCTTGTAGATGTTTGGAGTAATGCTGTACACTTGTACTTTACAGCCTGTTAACTTCTCTGACATGATTGGCTGATACATGTTGGCTCAATCACTCGTCTTTTTTTGGATGTATACACACACACACGCAAGAGCGAGAGACGGGGGGGAGAGAGAGACGAGTAGAACAAAGAAACCTCTGCATGGTAAGATGGATTTATTCATTGCAGAGGCATAAACAGGGCTGTAGGGGAGAACAGAAAAAAGAGACAGAGAGATGGATGGAGGAAGGGAGAGAGAGAAAGAGGGAGGGAGATATGTCCACACACTCTCATTCTCTGCGGTGGTCCTGAGGGACTACAGCTCCACTGCCTGTCTTCGGTGATAGCGAGAAGCAGCATAGTGCACCTTTTGTTGGCTGCGTCAAGATGGACGGCATGTGCAGCTGTGGAACACAGAGGCCATTTTGTGCCAAATTGTATTCATTACCTGCAATAGAGCCACCGCCGCCACCACATCTTCTTTTGTCTGCACAATGTAGCATATATTTATACTGCACCTTGGTTGGCTGCGTGAGGATAGAATCCAACTGTGGAGGCGGGGGCCATTTTGTGCCAATCTACCTGCCTGTCGCATAGCTGTCTTTTACTATATCATGTCTTTTTATACTGCAACTTTGTTGGTGGCAGACAGATGGTAGGCAGGTGCAACTGCCTATGAATCAGAAGCCGTGTTTGTGCCTGTACACCACCTGCATAGACACATGCCAGAACTGAGCCGTCAGACCACGTAGCTTAAATGCCTTCCACACCATTAAAACATCTTGGACTCCGAAATGAAAGGGATTGGATCTGTTTGTGTCAAATCCGTCCGTCTTTCCCTCCATGTCATTCTGTGGAAGCTATGGAGGGGGGGGGGGGGGGGGGGGGACTGTTAAAGCTGTGGTGTGGCTCATCTGTCTTGTTAGCCACAGGGTATGGTCCTGTATTACAGTGGAGTCCTGTAAGGTCGTAACCTCCGGTCTAATGCCTGTGGAAATTAGGCTTGGTCTGCCGCGGCCAATTCAGTCTCCTCTCAGCATCCATTTCCTTTCGTTCAGCCAGGGTCAGCCCAATGAACACACACCAGCTGCTTTCAGACCGGATGGGGAACTAGATATTAGTGTGTGTGTGTCTAGTTGTGTGAGGGGGTTCTGTGTGTGTGAACGCCGGTGCGAGATGGAATATTTTCGGGTTTGGGTATGTGCATTACTACGTTGGTCTGTGTAACTAAACCCCTGTCCTTTACAAGTGTGTGTGGGTTTTCTTCACACTCTATATTTCTGTTCTTGCAACTACACTACCAGGGTGTGTAGGTTTGAAATGTTCTCCCTTAGTGTGTTAGTGTTTTCCAAACTCAATACAAGCCTGTACTACCACCGGGTTTGGCTACGTGTCCGCAGGTAGGATTCTGTCAGATGGCGTTACCGCTGTGAGCCGGACTCATTTGAGCCTGAGTCTTGGAGCAGTTTGTCCCATGCATAATTAATCACAAAGGAATGGCAAACAATGGCCCGGAGTTGTAGACGGTAGAGCAAGTTGACACTGTGTTCTTAGTGTATCTAATTCAGCACTCGCTGCTCAAAGTAGCGCCTCTTACTCTCTCTTCGCTGACACTGTCGACGTATTTCACGTGGGATGTGTGCGCTTGCGTGTGTGTCCATGCGTCTGATTCTGCCAGTATCGGTCTGTGTGCCTGCCTATGCTTGTGTGTGTGTGTGTGTGTCTCACCATATTGTGTATGCCTGTGTGTATATGTTTGTTTGTTTGTTTGTTTACAGTGTGGTATACACTGAGTGTACAAAACATTAGGAACACCTGCTCTTTCCATGACGTAGACTGACCAGGTGAATCCAGGTGAAAGCTATGATCGATTATTGATGTCACTTGTTAAATCCACTTCAATCAGTCTAGATGAAGGGGAGGAGACTGGTTAAAGAAGGATTTTTAAGCCTTGAGACATTTGAGACATGGCTTGTGTATGTGTACCATTCAGAGGGTGAATGGGCAAGACAAAATATTGAACGGGGTATGGTAGTAGGTGCCAGGCGCACCGCTTTGTGTCAGGAACCGCAACGCTGCTGGGTTTTTCAGGCTCAACGGTTTCCCGCGTGTATCGAGAATGTTGAGGCGCTTCTGGGTATAGACCTCTGCCTTTTACTGAGATGAGAGTAGGTGGAGATAGATACACCCCCCCCCCCGCCCCACATACACACACAGTACAAATACACACGGACACTCATAGGATTTCTATCAGAATGCTTTGTCTTTTACCAGTCCATTTCGCTCTATTGTCTCATCATTGAGTTGCTGCCTGTGGCTGTAATTGAACAGGCTCATCCAGGCTGTGTGCAGCCCTCATTAGCTGCCAGTAAGACACAGACCAATATGAGGGATACTCCAAAAGACAAGGTCGGCTCTGGCTTTGATCCTCGCCTCAAAACGACTTCAACACCGGTTCCACTGCGAGGGAGACTGAGGCCGGGGTCACACGGGGTGTGGYTGGATGTGTGTGTGGGCCTGCATACGTGCGCGTGTGCTCGTATGTATTTGATAGAAAGGAAGTTGGAAAATCAGAGTGTGAGGGGGGGGGTGGAAGGTGACGAGAGGTCTCGAAAGAGATTAGAAGTGAAAAGAAGCACGATTGAGGAGAAAGACATTCGGACTAATCAGAATTGACATGGGAAAGAGGTTTAGAAAGAAAGGGAGAATTGCACAAATTGAAACATGGCTCGGCAGATGGACAGAAAATACCTAGCAATGAAAATATAATGAATGTTTACTGATTATTTGCTGCTCATCAGCAATATGTTAATTGTGGTCATGACAAAAGGCTTCAACCGTACTGGTCGTTGACTGACAATGAGCTGCACTTAAGTGTTCCTTTCGAGGTTTGAGTGTCAGCTAATTTTGCCTTACCTCGTTAATGACCTCTTAATTATAGCTTGACGAGTGGGCGGAGCTTTTGGAGCATCTGTGGTAACAAGGGACGGTTTCCTGGTCACAACAGGTCATGTGATCAAGGAAGTATTTATCAAAGAATGTCTTATAGAATATCTTATAGAATGTGGAAATGTTTTTTTTACACTGTTCGTTGTCAGTGTTCATTCAACACATCTACTGGATATTATTGAGTCCGAAACAAAAAGTTCTGACCAGGACTGAGTCTGATAGGGAGAGAACATCTCCACCCACCCTCCAGCCATCAATGAATACTGTATGGAGACCCGCTCAGCGCTAACATCATGAAACTTTTATGACTTGGATGAAGTCGTCCCAGACAGAACTTTGATAAATATATTTAATTATTTATTTTCTTCTCTCCCTTTCACCCCACCCTCCGCTGTCCTTTCCCCTTCTCTCTTTTTCTCACATGATTCCCTCTCTTTTGGCCCGTCCTCCTCTCGACAGCGCCCTCTCTGGTGAGTGAGTTGCGTGCGGAGAAGATTGAGCAGCGCAGCCTCACCCTGATGTGGAGGGAGCCTAGCTACCCCAACAGCAGCAGCACCGAGTACGAGATCAAGTACTACGAAAAGGTAACTAAAGAAGCTTTAAACTCAGTCATTCCGTCATATACGGTCCACTCCATCGCGTTACATTTCATCTCAAATCCGCTCTGTTACACCAGTCCACTCTGTCACATTCACTCTTTAAAAGAATATATTTATATTTCCCAGACTCAACTACTCCGTTGCACTCCCTCTCAACAATACTCTCAAATCGTCACTTGGCGCACTCCCTCTTTCAACACTTCTCTCTGTCTCCCTCGCCACATCCCACTCTTTGCGCGCCGTCCGTCCATCACGTTCATCTCTGTCAATGTCGCCTATTTGCAGTCTCCACAGGGACACTCAGTACGACTGTCAATCTCTCTCTCTGTTCTCTCCATGCCATGTTTCTTCATGGACAGGTATGACCGCGTTAAAGAGCACACACCTCCAAATCCTCATTACCGTGTGACGACAAGCAAACGGCACACACACACACACACACACCTAAACATTGATTCAGACACGCGTGCAGATCCTAGGATTTTGGCCACCTTTAAAGCTTTGGGGAGATCTCTCCATATGTTGCTTTGATTCTGAAGGCTTTATGCACATCGTCTCACGACCTTTAACCTTTAGAATCACATAAGTCTGCTTGTGTTGTTTTACATATTGTCAGCCATACTAGTACGGTGCCCCTGGAGCAAATTAGGGTTAAGTGGCTTGCTCAAGGGCACATTGACAGATCTTTCACCTTGTCGGCTCGGGTATGTGAACCAGCGTCCTCTCGGTTACCAGCCCAACGCTCTCTGAGTGATCTTATGACACGCATAGGCCCCACTCAGAATCAACCGAGTGACGGGAAAGGGATCAGTCGAAAGAGTTCATTATAATAGATGTCGTTGTATCCGAACGCCGCTTGCAGTCATGCGCGCGTACATTTTACATACGGATGGTCCCCGAGATCAAACGCACTGTCCTGCCGTTGCAAGCGCCAACTGTGTCTTGCGACAGAGAGTATACCCGCTTGGTGCTCTAGTAGTTTTAACGTAGCAATGTTTCGACAAAACGTCTTTCAAACGTTCTTTCCTGCCACTCTCTCTCCTCCCTCCTTCAGGAACAGAAGGACAAGAGCTACTCAACGGTCAAGACGGCCGCCACCCGCATCAGCGTCAACAACCTCAAGCCTGGCACCACCTACGTCTTCCTCATTCGCCCTTTCTCCACCCCGGCCCCCTCCTCCCTCCTCTCCGCCGCAGCGTCCTCCTCTTCCTCCTCCCCCTCTCCCATCGACTACGGAGGCTACAGCGCTCCCCTGGAGCTGCAGACGCTTGGCGAACGTGAGTATGCCTATTTCTCCCTCATTTTCCTCGCTATCTTGTTCCATCGCTGCGAGGCAGCTTGGGATAGGGCCGTGTGGGCGTCCGGACAGCCCACACAATGAGGCCTCCTGTTTTCTAAAGACTGAGGTGTGTGTGTGGAGGGGGGGGTACATGCAAGGTTCCAGGATTTAGAAATCAAGCTGTGAAATGTCTCTTCTTTTTGATCTGTGATAGGGTGTCCCTTTATTGTCATCTGTGTATGTGTGTTTCAGTGTGGGAGAGTTTGTGTGTTTGTGTCCATTTATGTATGTGTGTGTATTCTCCCGTATGCCTGCTCTTAAACAATATGTGTGTGTCCGTTCCAATCCACAGTGGCGCTGGCGTCCAGTGAGCAGAACCCAGTAATCATCATCGTGGTGGTGTCTGTGGCCGCCCTCATCATGCTACTCTCTATGGGAGTGGGCCTGCTCCTCTGGAGAAGGTACACACACACTCTCTCTCACTCACTCTCTCTCTCTCACTCTCTCTCTCTCTCTCTCTTCTCTCTCTCTCTCTCTCTCTCTCTCTCTCTCTCTCTCTCTCTTCTCTCTCTCTCACACACACATACACACACAACACACACCACACACACACAAGACAATATGCCATCACCGACCAGACCAACACAGACAAACTCATCATTTTATCTATCAAGCAATTTACTAACATCAATCAAACAATTAACTAACAAAACCACAACCACAACAGCACACGCTCAAACAGATATACACCACACGCACACGCAGTAATACACACACACACAACACACACATTCAGATATACACAACGTGCACGCACACACACAAACAATTACATCTGAAGAAGGTACACCCATAATGGGGCACGCACACAATAAGCACGCACACTCCTCAACACACACACACACACACTCTCAGTCACGGCTCATGCCACTCCATCATAATCCTGATTACAATAATCCAATGACTAGAAGCACTCTGCCTCAAAGCATGTAATCACAATGAGAAGAGCTTTAATGCATGTTCAATCAGCTCAGCTCAGAGCCACTGTAATATAGAGCATTAGCAAGGCTCTTTAGATTGGCAATGCTAAATGGTTGTATCGTTTCCAGGATTTAAATTAGACTCATCCTCTTTGTCTTGTGCTCTTACTTTTGTCATTCGACCATAGTTTTGTGTACATTATTTACAGTTGTCATGCACAATTGAGTACTTTCACTATGGTTACCAATGGTTACCAGAGTAGTAACTACACAACTTAAGGGCAACTCCATGTTGTTGCCAAGAAGTTTTGCCAAAAATGGCATTGTGTGCACAGAAGTCCTGTGTGTTTTATTCAGTTGAGTGGAGAGATGGAAGGTGGTTCTCTGCCATTTCAGCTCTGTGCACTTTGACATCTGTCTACGTCTATAGAAAACCCAACTCACACGCCCACACACACTCCCCCGCGCTCTCACACACTCCATCACACATGCTCCAGCGTGTTGGCATTCAGACTCCACACTCCCACGCAGACACACACAATTATACACACACATACACACACACACAAACGGCCGCAATCAGATCTTACATTTGCGTTTGACCCATTTGGCCGACACTCTTGTACAGAGCCAATCACAGTCAGTGCATCTAATACGGAGGCAATTAGAATGTTAGTCTAAGATAGTAACATATGACACACACACACTCTCTCTTTCCCTCACACACACACAGCAGTGTACACACTCAGTCGCTGACTTATCACCCAGTATCTTTGTGTAGAAGAGATGTCCGACTATACAAACCCTCTATTTTCTTCAATTTTTCTCCTGCTCCACATTAATCTGGGAGATGGGATTAGATGGAGTGTGAAATAGCTTCCATTCATTCATTCACACCAACACAATACGCTGAGGACGCACAGGGACTGTCAATCACACACACGCTTATTGCGCACACACTCACCCATACACGCGCACACACTCGTTCACACACTCACCCATACACGCGCACACACTCGTTCACACACTCACCCATACACGCGCACACACACTCAACCCCACAACAATGCGCACACACACTCACCCATACATGCGCACACACACTCACCCATACACACGCGCACACACACGCACACAAGGATATGTTGCACACACTGGCCAATTACACCTTCACACCGACATGCTTTAAATGGCTAATGGACCCCACACACACTCGCTCAGATACATACTGTAACTTATTGACCCATACACACGGACCCAATCCTGCGGACACGCCCCCATGACCAGTGTGAACCAATTGACCTTCATTGAGAATGGATCTATTGGAAACTGCTCATCCCAGAATGCTTGCGTCGTTCATCAGTCTATGAGAATATGGCTATTAGCCGGCTCTTCTCATCCTCAGACCCAGGCAGGTGGGTTGATGCCTCAATTACCATGCTTTCATGTTTGCAAATATGGCTGACCTCTGATATCACCGCAGGGCTACAATTACAGATGATCTGCTCTCACACACACACACACACACACACACACACAGATTATCTCCACTTGAATGAAATGCCCCTGTCAGATCAGGCAGTTTGAAATTGTGTCTGGGGTCGGCTAGATGTGTTTTGCCTGGAGGTTATATGGTACGTATATGAATCTCACCCATCTTTCCTGTCCCTCTTCCTCCCTTCCTCTTAGAGACCTCGTTACGAGTTATGGACACATTACTGGAACACACACACACGTAGCGTGAGAGGGAGACATTGTTATAGCCATGCACATACTGACACTGACGTACACAGTGATTGCCACACTGCATATAGAAAGTCCCTTTCCTACTTTAGTTTACATGAACAGACAGATGCAACACACACACARTTCGTTCCTGCTTGACAGAGTTTGACAGTGCCAAGGTTACAGGGCAGCAGCAGCCCCTAATCTCTCCAGGAAGTTCAGGCTTGGCTGGTCAGAGAACTGATTGTTTACCCTTTGCTGCCTCCGGACAGACACTGTTGGTCACACGGTCAGCGGAGAGGGGGACGGAGGGAGAGAAATAAATATAGTAGGAAGGAAAGAAAGAATGGTGTAGGTGGAAAGCCATTGCGTAAGTGTGTGGACTATGACCCAATCCTAGGAGGGGTGGATGAGACGGAAATAAAGAGAGAGAGAAAGAGGCTCAGTCCCTTGTCACACTTGCTGCACGCCTGGTACACACCAGTGCTTTCCAATCAGTGTTCTCCTCCAATGGGCAGCAAACTACTCCATTTTGGATCTGCCCCCTATGCTCCGCTACTTTCCTTTCGAGTTCCCCTTTTTGTTTTTCTCACTTCCTCCTTGTCCCCTCACTCCCTCAGCCTAGCTCCCCTCGTTCTCTTTTATGACCGTACATGTGAGGCTCTCTATGCTCATCACAAGGTGAATCCCAATACTCTAAAATGGCCTCCTCTACAGAGTTTGGCCCTTATGTTGACAGACTACATATCAGTCTAATGTGCTACTCACTGGAAGAGATAAAATAGCTATTTTTGCCAATAATTTTTTTTTGCCAAACTCTTCGGTGTATCTAGGCTCTGGGTGAAAGCACCATGCATACCTTCTGGTTTACATCCAGGCTGTCCTATGACATCAAACGGAAAGGAAGCCATTTCAGAGATTTGGGGGGCACCACCTGTCCTGTAGCCAATGAGGAGAGAGGTTGTGATTTAGCCCCGCCCCCCTGCCCTTCTTCTCTTCTACCCAGCAGTCTCTCGTCCAGCTCCTCCAACATAGCTCCTACTAGCGTGGTGCTGCTCTCCACCTCCTTCTCCGCTCTTCCTCCTCCTCCTCTTCCTCCTCTTTCTCCCTACACGCAGCTGTCAACCCCCAGGTACAGGCATGTCTGCACTCCTCCCTCTCCCCTGCTCCTCCCTCTTTCCTTTCTTCCCTTTACCCTTTTCTTTGGTAATATTCCTCCGCTCTTTCTCCCTCATTCTTTTCCTGCCTGACCCGGTCCAACTCCACCGCCCCAGTCTAGACAGAGAGATGATGAAACAGTGACTCCTTGTGTGTGTACTTTAATGTGTATGCTATGTTGATGTGTATTGGGGTGCTAAACAGGGGTCATCTGGAAAAGAGACCTGGGTCTCAGCATTGACTCCCTGTCAAAATAAAGGTTAAATAAATAAAGGTTTAAAAAATAAAAAATAAAATGACCTTGGGCCTGGTTCCATTCGGATCCGTCTTCCCATTTGGATTTCACAGATGACAATTGATACGTTATGGTGGAGGGCTAGGTGGAGCTTACACCTGTCCATGCTTTCAGACCTGTGAAAGCTGCAGGTATAGGGGCTAGGGGCTGAAATGGTACCAGGCTGTAGTATGCCCTTTGCGCTCTTGCCCTCTCTCTCTCTCTGCATGTGTCTGCTGGTTGGCCCTGACAGATTGGCCCTAAAGGCTGGTTGTCTTATTCTTCCCCACTCCTCTCTCTCTCGTCCTGCAGTTTAAGAGTCTGTGTGTGTGTGTGTGTCAGCCTCCCCTCCAAACCTGTCTTTCCCATCGCACCGTGTGTGCATGCACTGGTGATATGGCTTGACGTGCGCATTAACGCACATGAACAGACACAAACAAGGACACGCACACAGACAGCGCATGCACACATGAACAGACACACGCATTAACAAGCGCACACACACACACACGGAAGACAGCCAGACGCACATACACGGACATGCATTCTCACAGCAGACATACACACTAATGCACAGTTGCGATCACACTAAAACAATGATGTGCGCTCACACTCCTCTTGTATATTGTACACCACAGGCGGCTGGTGGCGCCTTAAATGGGGAGGATGGGCTCGTAGTAATGGCTGGAATGGTATCAAACATACCATTCCATTCACTCCATTCCAGCCATTATTATGAGACGTCCTCCCCTCACCAGCCTCCTGTAAGTTTATTATATGTTTATGCACATATTTAGCCTTTAGCTCTATTTGACCCTGTGCCTTTCTTTTGTTTCAAACTGGTTGTGAATTAGAGACAACTCAATCGCTGAATGCTTCTTCACGGCCTGTAATGAATGTCCCTGCTTCCGACTCGGACTCGAATTGTAGCACTTCATCAAGGCCTCTTGTCCTCATCTCAAATTCCCATGTGCATGGTGGCCAAACAGAATGCCTGGCTCTGGCTGTCCCCATGCAGTTCTTAATGTCTCACTCTGGTGGTCTTAAGAGCAAGGCCCTGAACTCTCTCTCTCTCCAGTTGGAAAGCTCCACCAATTAGACAGCCTCTCTGTACTACTACTTTAGGATCCTCTGTGGAGGCACAGGATGAGCTATGTGAGAGGAAGTGTGTACAGCTCATTAGAACAGTTGGAAGAGTGTGTGTTATGGGTTGGGGGGTATTTATGCAGAAGTGTGTGTGCGTGTGGAAATGTGCGAACTATGAAGGTACGCCCATGTGCAGGTTTGATTTCCACAGGAGATGCCCGGTTTCAGAAGTGAGTTTTGTCCAACCAGTTCCACTGAACAACAGGGGGGGGGGCTCGATCAATGATCCAAGTTCCAATTCACTGAGGTCCAGAAACCTATTGTTCTCATTTTAAGAGGAATTGAAGACTTGTATCATCTATTTTTTTTATATAGCTAGTGATGTTTTATATCTCTGTTTGTTCCCTCTCTGCAGACAGTGTAGATACAGCAAGGCCAGTCAAGAGGGAGACGAAGAGCTCTACTTCCAATGTGAGTAACTGTGCTGAGGAGCGACACACACACACTCCCTCTCTCTGTGTGTGTGTGTCTGAGAGATTACTTGTGAAGTATTAACTTGTGCATGGCCATTAATACTTAATTCCATGTGCGTGCTTAGGATACACTGAGCACACTGTTACAGTCCGTTGGATGGTGTGTGAGGCGGAATGTGATGGAGAGAGATTTAAATAAATAGGGAGGGAGGGATGGAGGGAGGAGGATGAGGGGGGGTGGGGAGAAGGGAATTGATAGCTGGAACAAAGACAACGAAGGAGAAATAAGGATACGGAGTGGGCCAGCCAGATGATTTGCCGTCCCCCGACTAGGAATGATTTGACTGTTTCCCATGTCTGTTTTTCCACCAACCATTTTGAAGGACTTTGTTCTTTGTTGTGGGCTGTTTGACATTTTTCCTCTGTGTGTGTGTGTGTGTGTGTGTGTGTGTGTGTGTGTGTGTGTGTGTGTGTGTGTGTGTGTGGTGTGTGTGTGTGTGTGTGTGTGTGTGTGTGTGTGTGTGTGTGGTGTGTGTGTGTGTGTGTGTGTGGTGTGTGTTGTGTGTGTGTGGTGTGTGTGTGTGTGCGCGCGCACTTGTATCGTGTCTGTGTGTGTGCAGGTGTCTGTGCTTGTATGCGCGTGTGTACGCTTGGTGAATAATGAGCTGCAGCCATGTGGCTGGGAATGAAATCTGCTCAAACAAGGACACGCCAGCAGCTGACGAGCTCACACACACTCACACACTTTCTCTGAGACGTGCACAAATGCGGGCAGACATCTGCGCACACTTAAAGCGTGTAAACACAGACACACACAAGCATACACATACACACTTCCCCCGCCTTCCCGTTGACAACGCTACTTATTCAATCTCTGGGGTGCCCCTGTATATTGCTGCCCACAGTTAGACTGTGCTGTGTGAATGACATGAAGCCGTGTGCGTGTATTTCTTGTGCAGTCATGCAGTCTTAAGATCCATTCATTTCCCCTCAATCGCTTGTGGCAAAGACACGGTTAACCGTGAAACAAATCAGCCACACAAAAAGCCCAAGCAGAGAGAGAAGGAGCAAGAGCAGAATGAATCAAGACTGCTGCTGGCCTACTTTAAATAAAAGTAATAACTCCTCCGCTGAGCTATTGTTTTGTGTGGTTAAAAAACCCATTGCTCGGGAAAAAGAGGGTCTTCGATCCTTCCACTCAACACAGGCCAGCTGGAATGGAGAAGCTTTCATTTGCTCTGCAATCAGACTTTTGTGTGTGTGTGTGTGTGTGTGCGTGCGTGCGTGCGTGTGTGTGATCAATAAGCCGTTATGAAACAGTGAGTCGAGACCTGGTCGATTTAGAGTTGTAATCACATTTCAGAACCAGTCTGGCCCCAAAGGCTTCTGGGATGGCCCGGAACATTCACAATGGAGTACAGGTTAGAAGGCAAGAGTTCACAAGGCAGACATTTAGTGTGAGTTCACAGGACAGACATTTAGTGTGAGTTCACAGGACAGACATTTAGTGTGAGTTCACAGATACGTGTGGGATAGGAACTGAATATCACCTCCTTTGATGCAGGTAGAGTTTTTAGGTTTCTGTTTGTAAAATAAACTCTCCTAGCAAAGTGACACACTCAGGCTTTTACCTCAGCATTTCCTGTCAATTATTCCCGACCCTAGTTTCTAGTGAAGATGATTAGCTTTTTTCTCAACGGTTCTGAAGTCTAAGACACGAACCCTTTAAGCTGAGCTACTCTGTCTCGAGGAAATGTGCGATGCACAAGTAAGACATTCAGTTAGTGATGTGGTCGATTCCCTTTTTCCTTACGTTTTTTTTTTTTTTCCCCCAACCAGTTCAATGGCTGAGAAAAGGGCGACGAGACAAAGCGACGTATTCAAATGTTAAAACACCACCCGTACGGTAGTTGTCAAATGAAAGACTACGCTACGGATTCCCACTCGTGTCGTGATCTATTTTCGCGTGCCTTAGTAGTGTTGAATACGGATGTGTGATTCTGTGGTGTTGCGGTAGATTGTGCAGGTTGTAATATTATGTGACTGTCTGTGTCCCACAGTTAAGATCCCGACCCGGAGGACCTACATAGACCCAGAGACATGTGAGGACCTGGTGCAGGCTGTCCTCGCCTTTGCCAAAGAGCTCGACAACTCCAGCATCAAGATAGAGAGAATCGTGCACACAGGTACTGAGACAGTGCTTTGGCGTTCATATACTCTCATATTCTCTTTCTTTGTGCTTCCGTCTTTTTCTTTGCCAATTTTCACTCCTCCTTGTTTGCCCTGTCTTTGTCTCCTTTTCTGTCTCTCCCCCCCGCTCTTTCTCTCTCTCGCTCGCTCTCTCTCCTCCGCTCTCTCTCTCCTCCGCTCTCTCTCTCCTACTGCACCCACAGCATGTTGCTGCGCACCGTCATGCTTTCTTCAGAACGTGACACTATGCATTGCAAGTTGTACAAAAGAAAAACCTTAAGGTTTACAATCAGACATAGAAGTATATATCTTTGTTTTCTCATGGTCTTTGAGATTCTTTGGTGCTTTTTTGAGTGGTCAAACTCAATTATGGGCCTGTCTGTGCCCTTTAAACTGAGGAGTGGCTTTCTGCCTGGGAACCATCTACATAAAAGGCTGAATTGGTGGACGTGTGCAGAGATAGGTTTGTCTCTCTGGAAGGTTCTCCCATCTCCAAGTAGGAAACTCTGGGGCTCTGTAGAGTGACCAACAGTGTTACCTTGGTCGTCCTCGTGTGGAACAAGGCCTTCTCGTCGCAATGTTGCTCAGTTGTCCGGGCAGATCACCAAGGAGAAGAGTCTTGGTGGTTTCAATGTATTGTTTTTTTAAAGAGAGGTGAATTGGAGGCTCTGTGTTCTTCTGGGGACCTCATGCTGCAGATGTTGTTCCGGTATATCCTGTCCTCGGATCTTGTGCCCCTCGACACATCTGTCTCGGAGTCTCTAATTCCTCAGGACAAAATTCTCGAACCTTCATAGCTTTGGTCTTTTTGGTCTGACATGCCGAGCTGCCAACTCGTAGGGAACCAATGTATATTAGACAAGGTTGTGCCTTTCCAAATCGATGTCCGCTAACTCATTGAATGCTTACCACAGGTGGATCCAATCAAGTTGTAGAACTCTCAAGGATGGAACACGGGAGAGAACGAAGGGATAATCGATATGACCTGGGGAGCATATTAAGTGGGAGTCTCATAAGCAAGGAGGGGCCAAATTACTGAATGGGTTAATAAGATCTTGGCAGGTTTTCCTTAATTTTTTAATCATTTTGCAAACATTTCTAAAAAACTGGTTTTTCGGGAAATGGGTTCATCATAACTTTAAGAATAAGGGCTGTAACGTGAAAAATGGTGGAAAAGGGGGATGGGGTCTGAAATACTTTCCAAATGCACTGTCAGTGGTGAGGGGCTAGGGGTTTATTTGTGATTTAGGTACTAGTCACCGCTGGTGATGACCTCCAACGGACAATGTTGGAGTTGGTCAAACTGTCGCCAGTATCC
>NC_036870.1:7476135-7486752 GCF_002910315.2 Salvelinus sp. IW2-2015
GTCATTGAGTAGCTTGGATGAAAAGGTGCCCAGAGGTGCCCAGAGTAGAACTGCCTGCTCCTCAGTCCCAGTTGCTATATATGTAATTACTATTATAGGCATAAGAAAACACTCTGAAGTTTCTAAAACTGTTTGAATGATGTCTTGAGTATAAACAGGAACCTTCATATGGCAGGCCAAAAAACCTGAGAAAAATCCAGACCAGGAAGTGGGAGATCTGAGGTTGTAGGTTTTCAACTCATCGCCTTATCGATACACAGTGGGATACTGGTCTTTTTGCACTTCCGACGCCTCACTAGATGTCAACAGTCTTTAGAACCTTGTCTGAGCTTCTACTGTAAGTTGGGGACCGAAGGAGAGGGAATGAGTAAGGTCGCCATGAGCTACAGCTCTGACATGCGCGTTCACATAGGAGGTAGCTCTGTTCATCGCACTTGAAGACAAATGGAATTCTCCAGTTGGATATTATTGAAGATTTATGTTAAAACATCCTAAAGATTGGATTCAATACAGTCGTTTGACATGTTTCTACTGACTGAGTACGGAACTTTCATTGTACTGCTTTAATGAACGCGCTTCGTGACTTTTTGGAACTTGTATAACAAACGCGCTACGAAGTAGCATTTGACTAAATGATACATTAGCGAAGAAAACGAAATTTTTGTGGAAGTGGAGCCTGGGAGTGCATTCCGACGAAGATCAGCAAAAGTGTAAGTGAAGAATTTAAAATGCATATTTATGACTTTTGCTTGGACTCCACAATTGGCGGGTAACTGTTGGCCTCCTTTTGTGGCTGAACGCTGTTCTCAGATGATTGAAGATTTGCTTGGCCGTAAAGCTTTTTGAAATCTGACACACGTTGCCAATAAGGAAACAAGTTATCTTTAATTCTATGTTAAAACATTGTTATCTTTCATCAAAGTTTAATTGCATTAGTGATCTGTTAGTTGAATTGGCTCTCTGCAATTCTCGCGGATATTTGGAGCATTCTGAACATGGCGCCAATGTAAACTGAGGTTTTTTGGATATAAATTGAACATTTATCGAAACAAAACATATATGTATTGTGAACATGAAGTCCTATGAGTGGACATCTCGATAAGGATCATCAAACGGTTAGTGATTCATTTTTATCTCTAGTTTCTGCTTTTTTGACTCCTGCTCTTTGAGCGTGGAACAAGATGGCTGGTGTTTTTCTGTGATTTGGTGACCTAAACATAATCGGGTTTGTGGTGCTTGCGCGTGTACAAAGCCTTTGTGAAAAATCGGACACTGTGCGTCGGGGAATTAACAGAAGGTGTATCTTAAAATGGCTGGGTCAAATACTGTAGTGAGGAATTAATATGAGATTTCTGGCGTTTGAATTTGGCGCCTCTGCACTTCCACTGGCTGTTTTCATACGATCCCGTTAACGGGGATTGCAGTCCCGTCAGAATTAACGAGTCCGACGAGAAAGCATCATCCTGTCTTCACTGGAACAGGCCCAGTCCCTGCTTGTTGCTATGAAGAAAAGACGCAGGAAAAGGCGGTCGGACGATCGGGAGCCTTCTGAGAATCCGTACGAACGAGCGAGTAAACTCCCACTGCCATCCTTCTTCTTTTCGAACGTCAATCACGGAAAATAAAATTGATGGACAACGATTAAGATTATGCTACCAAAACAGGACATTAAAAACTGGAACATCTTATGTTTCATCGAGACGTGGCTGAATACGATAGTGAACAATACAGAGCTAACGAGATTTTCACTTGTACCGCAGAACAGAGACGTTACTCTAGATAAGACAGGGGTGGGTGTGTGTCTAATTTGTCTGACAGCTGTGCGCGATATCTAATATTAAGAGTCCAAGGTATTGTATCAATACAGGATTGAAGATTGAATCCTATACACCGGCGCTGACGCTCGTCGGATGTGGCAGGCTTGAAAACTATTACAGACTACAAAGGGAAACCACGACGCGCAGCTGCCCCAGTGAACCGAGATCCTACAAGACGAGCCTAAATGGCTTTTATGCTCGCTTCGGGGCCAGCACACAACAGTGAAGCCATGCACGAGACATCAGCTGTTCTGGATGTACTGTGTGACTAACCTCCCAGTAGCCGAGGTGAAAACAAAACCTATTAAACAGGTCAACATTCACAAAGCCGCTGGGCAACGGACTACCAGAAGTGTGACTCCAAAAGCGAAGTGCGGACCAACGTCAAGTGTCTTCAGCTGACATGTTCAACCTCTCCCTGACCGAGTCTTAATACTGACATGTTTCAGGCAGACCACTATAGTCCCCTGTGGCCCAAGGAAGCGAAGGTAACCTGCCTAAATGATTTCCGCCCTGGCACTCACATCGCTAGCCATATGAAGTGTTTGAAAGGCTGGTTCATGGCTCACATCACCAGGCATCCTCCGGACACCCTACACCCGATGCCCACTGCATACCGCCCCAACAGATCACAGATGACGGTCCAAATCTCATTCGCACTCCACACTGCCTTCTCACCTGGCAAAGAGGAACACCTATGTGAGAATGCTGTCATTGACTACAGCTCACGCGCTTCAACCACCGATAATTTCCACGGAAGCTCATTCACAAGCTAAGGACTCTGCGACTAAAACACCTCCCTCTGAACCAGATCCTGGATCCTGACGGGCCACCCCCACGTGGTAAGAGTAGGCACAATATGCTGCCATGCCTGATCTTAAACACTTAACACTTAACAACCCTTAGGGTTGTACGTAGTCCCTCCGTATTCCCTGTTCACCACCGACTGCGGGGCCCAAACACGACTCCAACACCATCATTAAGTTTGTTGACGGACACAACAGTGGCGTAGGCCTGGATCACATGATAACGATAGAAACGCTAGAAACGCCTGAACGGGCACGACAACGGATTGAAAGGGCTCTAAACGGACGGTGTTTCTCGGCTTACTGCACGGCAAGCCGTACGGAGTGCCCAAAAGGCTCCTGCTAAAACAGCTTGCTAACCCCAAAAGCCAACTAAGGACGCACTGAACAATTAATACATTCGCCACCGTTCAATTTACCACTTGAACCCCCCCTTTTTTTACACGTGCTATCGCTGTTTGTTCGTGTACTACTATAAAGTCACTTCGCCCCCACCTACAATTTACAGATTACCTCAACTTGCCTTACCCCTGCACACTGACTCAGGGTACGGTTGCCCCCTGTATATAGTCTGTTATATGTTATTCGTACTCGTGTCTTTTATATTACTTTTTATTTTAGTCTCTACTTGGTAAATAGTTCTAACCTCTTGTGAACTCACCGTTGTTAAGGGCTTGTAATGTAAGCATTACACGCGGTCAAAGTCTAACTTGTTGTATTCGGCGCATGTGACAACTAAAGTGAGATTTTATTTTATTTGAAAACATGCCGTACCAATTCAAAGTACGGAAAACGAAGAACTGAACCCTTAGGAGTCCCCTAGCAGTCGGCGGTTAAGAACCACTAAAACCTATTATCAAAGCAAAACAGGGAAATCCATGAAATGCTACAGAACATGTACAACTCCTATTTGACAATTGGAAAAATGAAAAAAAAAAAAAACACAGAATAAAATAAATTGCTATGTTGCCCCTGCAGAAAGATGGAATATTGGCAAATTATCCTCGAAACAGAAACACGATCCGGAGCCAAATATGGCTCAGCGACCACAATTGGCTAAGAATAAGGAGACACAAAGACAGATACTTTTTCCTGTGAGGCAATACTTAGAAATTAAGACTAATATGTTTCCCAGAAAAGATCGCAATCAATTCCCAACTCGTGCATTTACTACACAAATAAGCTGGGCAATCTCTGAGTGAGGGAGAAACTGCAATAAGTACTGTCTGATATGTTATGTTTGACATAGCCTGAGGGAGCATCCCACAAACCATTATTCCCTCGGAAGTATTACATTGTAGTCTAAGACCATCATCCATGTACATTTTGATTGTTATGTAATAGCCTTTTTTTTATAAACAAGACATTAATTAAATGTATCACCGAACGAGTTACCGAATAAAACATGAGGATTTACTATTATTAATTATTACATCAGATTAAACTGTATTCTTTCCTCATTGCAGTTTTTACTGTACTTTACTGAAATCCAGTACCACTTGCAATATTTAGCAAAATGTATTTCAAGACAAAAAAAGCAATTTGAAGTGATTTGAGGAGAGAGGGGAGATGAGGGATGAAAACAGTTGAGAAAAGGAGAGAGGAGAGAAGGAGAGAGAGGATGATTGAGGAGTCAGAGGCACAGTTGAGGAGCAGAGAGAGAGAGGATTTGGGAAAAGGAAAGAGGAGAGAGGAGGAGGAGAGAGAGGAGAGAGAGAAGGAGGATGAGGATGGTGGGAGAAAGGCTAGTGAGGACTGAGGAGAGGCTGAGAGGGGAGAGAGAGAAGAAAGGAGCGGTGAGGGGAAGTGAGGAGAGAGAGGAGAGACGGAAGTGAGAGAATTAAGAGAGAGGGAAGGTGGAGAGAGAGAGGAGGGTGAGTAGATGTGAGTAGAGTAAAGAGAGGAGAGAGAGAGAAGAGAGAGGGAAGGCAGAGAGAGTGAGCAGGAGGAGTGGGAGAAAGGAGAGAAGAGAGAGCGAGGAGGTTAGGAGAGCGAGTGAGAGAGAGAAGGTGGAGATGGAAGCGAGAGATGAGAGAGGAGAGCGAGGAGAGAGAGGAGAGCGAGAGAGCGGGAAGAGCGGAGGAGAGAGAGTGAGTAGCGCAGCGGAGAGCGAAGGATAGGAAGCGAGGAGAGAGAGGAGACGGAGGAGCGGAGAGAGTAGGAGACGCGAGGAGAGGAAGAGAAGAGAGCGAGGAGAGCGAGGAAGGCGGAGAGGGGAGAGAGAGGAAAGAGAAGAGTAGAGGAAGCGAGGAGAGAGAGGAGAGTCTCGAGGAGAGAGGAGAAGAAGAGAGAGAGGAAGTGACGAGATGATGGAGAGCGAGGAAGAGAGGAAATAGAGGAGCAGCTAAGGAGAGCAGGAAGAGGAGAGCCGAGCGAGAGGAGAGAGAGCGGGAGAGTGGAGAAAGAAGAGAAGAGCGGAGAGTGACGGAGTGAGAAGAGCGAGGAGAGAGAGGAATAGAGGAGCTGCAGAGGAGAGGAGAGAGAGGAGGCGAGGATAGAAGGAGAGAGAAGCCGAGACGAGGGAGAGAGAGGAGAGAGAGGGGAGCTAAGGGGAGATCGAGAAGAGGAGGACGAGCGACGGGATGAGGGGGAGAGAAGAAGAGAAGATGAGAGTGACGAGGGTGAGAAGACAGGACGAGAATGAAAAAGAGGAGAGCGAGGAGAGAGAGGAAATAGAGGAGAGCGGAGCATGAGCGGAGCGAGAGCGCAGAGAGGAGAGAGAGGAGAAGCGAGGAATAGAAGGAGAGAGAGAGAGGCGACGGAGAGAGAGGGAGAGCATGGGACGAGCGAGGGAGACGAGGAGAGAGGGAGAGCGAAGCAGAGTGAGGAGAGAGAGGAGAAGAGAGGAGAGATGGGAGAGAGAGGAGAGACGGGAGAGAAGGAGAGTGAAGAGAGAAATGATGTCAGAGAGATAGAGAGGAGAGAACGAGAGGGGAGGAATGCGAGGAGGAGGTGAGGAGAAGAGGAGAGGGAGAAAGAGGATGAGAAGGCTTAGAGAGAGGAGGGGGAGAGTGAGGAGAGAAAGGAGTGAGAGGAAGAGAGGAGAGAACGAGAGAGAGGAGAGCGTGAAGGTTCACCTTCCAACAGGACAACGACCCTAAGCACACAGCCAAGACAACGCAGGAGTGGCTTTGGGACAAGTCTCTGAATGTCCTTGAGTGGACCACCCGGACTTGAACCCGATCAAACTTCTCTGGAGAGACCTGAAAATAGCTGTGRAGCGARGCTCCCCATCCAACCTGACAGAGCTTGAGAGGATCTGAGGAGAAGAACGGGAGAAACTCCCCAAATACAGGTGTACCAATTTTGTAGCGTCATACCCAAGAAGACTCAAGGKTGTAATCTCTGCCAAAGGTGCTTCAACAAAGTACTGAGTACAGGGTCTGAATACGTATGTAAATGTGATATTTACATTTATTTATACATTTCCTAAAATAAAAATGTTTTTACTTTGTCATTATGTGGTATTGTGTGTGGATTGATGAGGGGAGAAAAAACTATTGATTCCATTTTAGAATAAGGCTGTAACGTAAACATGGTGGAAAAAGTCAAGGGGTCTGAATACTTTCCGAATGCGCATACACCTAGCTCCTGTTTACTATGCTTTATAGGGGGTGCCTGTCTGACAAACTAAACAGATCTCCTCCACCACAAAACAGAACGCACAAACCCCATACTATTAACTACGTGACACAGACAGCAGTTGAGGTCCAGCAGGGAAGGAAGGGATGGAAAAAGGAGAGGATGAAGTATAATGTCAATGGAGAAAGGTAGGCGAGGTTTAGAGCGTTTCAGAGGGCTACTGTAGAAGGGCGAGGTGCGTGTGAGTCAGGTGAGGAAGAACCAGGGTGGGGAGGGATGGGATTGGATGGGAGCAGTGCCTGCCTGGCTGAGCACACACTGTCTGCAGCAGATGTGCTGGATACGGTAATTGGTGCTAGAGACACAGCGGGATTCTGAAACGCACTTTCGCACACACCCCACCGCCTCACACGCGGGCGTGCACACACACTCGTTTAAACTCACACATCCACACACACATACACACACACCACCCTCAGATTGCAAATCACCTGCATTGCATTGCTTACGCCCCACTAGCCCGCCATTCAACCCCCTTCCACCCCCACAGCCCACCTGTCAGCCCCCACCACCTCTCCTCTCTCCTGCCTCCTCCCTCCTCTCCTCCCTCCTTTCTCTCTCCATCTGAGGTCTGCAGCGCTGCAGGGAAGGTCATTAGCGAGACTGAGACGTGCTGCTAGCTAAACGTCCAGCAGGGGGCACCAGGGGAGGGGTGGGACATGTAGGGTGCTCGGTAGTGTAGTATGTTGGGGGGGATCAGCAGGATAGTTAGTCTGGTAGAAAAGAAGAGGTAGATTGTCTTGTAGTGAAGCGGGATAGAAAATGTCATAGCGTACTCATTGAGGTGCGATAGTGTGCCAGTGTGTGGTGCGGTAGTGATAGGTTAGTTAGATAGGGTGTGTGAAGCACTAGTTCTGTATGTTAGTCTTGCATGCTAACATAGACGGATGATGGTGCCGTGTAAGACTGTAGCTCTGTCTGCCTCTCCTTTCTCCTCTCCTCTAGTCCATCTGTCTTTGATTGCGGGGGACTGATAGTGTCCATTTATGAGGCACTTAAATCCCAGCCATGGCCATCAAGGTGTGTGTGTGTGTGTGTGTGTGTGTGTGTGTGTGTGTGTGTGTGTGTGTGTGTGTAAGCACGAGAGGGGGAAAGACGGAGAGAGTAAGAAGCAGAAACACGCACGAGGGGGAAAGAGAGAGAGAGAGAAGAAGCAACACGAAGGGGAAGAGAGAGGCAGACAGAAGCACGAGGGGAAAGAGACGAGAGAAGACAGAAACACGAGCAGGGAAAGAGAGAGAGAGAAGACAGAAAGCGAGAGTGGGAGAAAGAGAGTGAGAGAGAGAGACAGAAACACGAGAGCGAAGAGAGAAGGAGAGAGACTAGAAACAGAGAGGAAGAGAAGACAGAAAATAGAGAAGGCGGGGAAGAGAGAGTGAGAGAAGAGCAGAACAACGAGCAAGGGGGAAAGAGATGAGAGAGAGAGAGAAGATAACGAGAGGGGGAAGAGAGAAGTAGAACGAGGTGGAAAGAGAGAGAGAGAGACAGAAACAAAGTAAGAAACAGAAACACGAAGAGGGGGAAAGAGAGAGAGAGAAGCACGAAAGAGAGGGGAAAGAGGAGAGAGAGAAGAGATACAGCATGAGAGAGAGGAAACACGAGAGTGAGAAGAAAGAAATGCGAGAAGGGCACAGAGAGAGAGAGGAAGAAACGAGGGAAGAGAGAGTGAGAGAAGACAGATAACCGAGATGGAAGAGAGAGAGAAGGAAGACAACCACAGCGAGAGGGGGAAAGAGAGAGAAGACAGGAAACCCGAGAGGGGGAAAGAGGAGAGAAGACAGAAACACGAGAGGGGGGAAAGAGAGAGAGAGAAGACAGAAACAGCCGACCGAGTGGGAAAGAAGAGAGAGAGAAGACAGAAACACGAGAGGGGAGAGAGAGAGAGAGAAGACAGAACCCACATGAGAGGTGGGAAAGAAGAGAGAGAGGAAGAACGACACACGAGAGGGGGAAAGAGAGAGAGAGAGAGAAGACAGAAACACGGAGGGGGAGAGAGGAGAGAGAGAAGAAGAAAGCGCGAGAAGGGGGAAAGAGAGAGGAGAGAAGACAGAACACGAGAGGGGGAAGAGAGAGAGAGAAGACAGAAGCGAGCGAGAGGGGGAAAGTAGAGAGAGAGAGAGAGCAGAAACACAGAGAGTGGGAAAGAGAGAGAGAGAGCAGCAGAAACGAAAAGACAGCAAACACGAAGAGTGGGAAAGAGAGAGACAGAGAAGACGAGCACACGAGAGGGGGAGAAGAGAGAGAGAGAAGACAGAACACGAGAGGGGGAGAAGAGAGAGAAGACAGAAACGAGAGGGGGAAAGAGAGAGAGAGTCGAAGACAGAAACACGAGAGGGGAGTAAAGAGAGCGTTGAGAGAAGAGCAGAAAACACGAGAGGGTAAAGAGAAGAGAGAGAGACGACAAAGCTACGAGAGGGGGAAATAGAAACATGAGAGGGGGAAAGAGAGAGAGAGAAGACAGAAACATGAGGGGGAAAGAGAGAGAGAAGAAACACACGAGAGGGGGAAAGAGAGTAGGAAAGAAGGAACATAGGGGAGGGAATGAGCAGTTGAGCGTTAAGAAGAGAGGAGAAACAGAACAGCACGAGTGGGAAGACATGCAGTAAACCACGAGAGTGGGGAAACGGAGAGTTAGAGAGATAGACAGGAAACATGAAGGAAGAGAGAGAGAAACGACAGACAGAACAGAAGGAAGCTAGAGAGTAGAAACTAGAACGAGAGGGGGAAAGAGAGAGAAGAGAGACACAGAAGAGTTAGGGTGAATAGAAGGAGAGATGAGAGAGGAAAGGAGTAAAGCGAGAGTGAGAGTGAAGAGAAGGCAAGAAACATGAGTAGGGGGAAAGGAGAGAGAGACGAGAAGGGCATGAACAGTGAGGGGCGGAAAGAGAGAGGTGGCGAAGACAAATCGAGAGAACGAAGAGAGAGAGGGGGAATTGAGCACGAAACATGATGAGGGGAAAGGAGTGAAGTGAGAGAAGAAAGAACACGAGGGGGGAAAGAGAGAGAGAGAGAGAGAGAAGACGAGAGAAGACGGGAAAGAGAGTAGGAGTGGGGAAACGAGAGTAGAGGGAGAAGACATGAGAACAGCCATGAGGGCCGAAGAGAGAGTAGAGTGAGAGAAGACAGAAACACGGAGAGGGGGTAAAGAGAGTATGAGAAGACATGAAACTTGAGTAGTGGGAAAGAGAGAGAGAGATCGACGAAAGCACTAAGAGGTGGGAAAGAGACAGTAAACAGCGACCCCGAGGGGGAAAGAGAGAGGAAGACAGAAACTTGAGATGTGGGAAAAGAGTAGAGTAGGAAGACGAGAAACAGCGCAAGAGTCGGGAATGAGTAAGACAGTATAAGCAGCGAGAGGGGGATGAAGAGAGTAGAGTAGAAGCAGTAAACTATGAGTTAGGGGGTTACAGAGAGAGTAGAGAAGACATGAATACACTGAGAGGGGGAAAGAAAGAGCGAGAAGTAAGACAGAACTACGGAGGAGGGGTAGAAAGATATAGGAGAGAAGAGAATTAGACTAGAATCAGAGAGGGGGAAAGAAAGAGAGAGAGAAGACAGTAATCATCGAGTAGGTGGGAACGAAGAGCAGAAACGGCGAGAGGGGGAGAAGTAAGAGTAGAGCAGGTAAGACAGAACACGAGAGGGGTAGAAGACAATGTAGAGAGAGTAGATGGCTAGAAACGGAGGGGGTAACAAGTAGAGTTAGAGATTGGGGGAATAGAGAGAGGAGTAGGTAGAAGACTAGATAACCGTACGTGAGGGGGAAAAGAGAGAGAGAGGAAACCAGCGAGAGGGGGAAAGAGTTAGACGTAGGAGAGAGTAGATTAAATAATGAGAGATTATTGAGAGTAGAAGAGAAGAAAAGTTTAAACTATGCGAGAGTTGGGGATAAGTATGAGAGTAGGAGAGAGTTTAAGTAGCTAGAAAATGAGTGGTGAAAAAGAGGAGTGCAGAGATAGACAGAAACACGAGAGGGGGAAGAGATGAGTGAGAGAGAGACAGAAACATCGAAGAGGGGGAAAGAGAGTAGAAGAGCAGTAAACATCGAGAGTGGGATAAGAGAGAGATATAGGAGAAGACAGAAAGACGAGTAGTGGTGAAATAGAGTAGAGAAGACAAGTAAACCTGAAGGAGGGGGTAAAGGAAGAGAGAGGGAAGACCGAAGAGCATGCGTAGGGGGAGAAGTAGAGAAGTATAGGACAGAGCCTTGTACAGCACGAAAGCGGATAATAGAGAGAGAGATGAGGAAGACAATGAGAACCAGGAGAGGGGGAAAGTAGAGGAGATAGACAGAAACGAGAGGGTTTGAGAAGAGAGAGTGAAGTAGGTAATGAGCTGAGGGAAAGCACGAT
>NC_036870.1:7492036-7503308 GCF_002910315.2 Salvelinus sp. IW2-2015
CGAAGCTGTAGACTCCCCTAGACCAGGGGCTGGTTGCGTCAGACAGAGCACCGGATGCATAGTGACATGGAAAACTGAGGTCTTTACACACCACCTACACCACACACGGACACATGCACCACACAATGTTTCTGTCTTCTCTCTCGCTCTCTTTCCCACTCTCGTATTTCTCTATTCTCTCTCTTGTATTTCTGTATTCTCTCTCTTTCCCACTCTCGTGTTTCCTAGTTTGATACACCCTGGCCTCCTGTGCTCAGCGAGTGTGAGAAGTGTGTGTGGTTATTAAAGTTGGTGTGACTGTGATAGCAGCACACAGGTCATTCTGCTCCTCTCCAGCTCACACAGTTTTTTTAACCTTTTATTTATGCAGGGGTTTTTTTCCTCATTGAGGAAACATTTCTTTTTCAAGAGAGACCTGGTCAAAAGGGTGAAGGATGGCGGTGCATAACCACTGCTGCCCCTGAGCCAACTGGACTACACTGATAACCGTGTGTGTGTGTGTGTGTGTGTGTGTGTGTGTGTGTGTGTGTGTGTGTGTGTGTGTGTGTGTGTGTGTGTGTGTGTGCAGGTAACACCATGATGATTGTGTTGGAGAGCATGTCCAACGGGCCCCTGGACTCCTTCCTCAGGGTAAGTGTGTGTGTGCGCATGTGTCTTTTTGTGCTCTTGGAAAACATTGTTTACCTCACCATGACTCCTGGTCTAGTTTCCAAACGTTACATAAGATGTTGATATGAAATAAATCCCTAGGCATATAGTGTATCATTGGGTTTATAAGCCATATGACGAACAGTAAAGACATCATGTTATTCAATCCTTCATAACTGAGTTTGTTCTCCATTTCACTGAAATGTATTTCGACACACCAGGGGTCCCAAGTTACAATTTCATATGGGCCCGATATCGTTGGTCCCAACCCACCATTTGAGATACACTGTCCTAACCACACAATGAAATATATCAGTGTTATATTTAGGGTTGCCAAATTCTGGGAATTTTCCCAATATTCCCAGGTTTTCCAGAAATTCCCAGAATAAGAGAGAAAAAACAGGACATCTGGAAACCTGGGACCAGGATTTCTGGAAACAATTGGAACTTTGGGAAAACAACCCTAATTATATTGCATCTCTATGGTCCTAACCCACCCCCCACCTCCCTCTCTCCCTCCCCCTCTCTAGAAGCACGAGGGCCAGCTCTCTGTGCTCCAGCTGATGGACATGCTGGGGGGCGTGGCCTCTGGGATGAAGTACCTGACAGAGATGGGCTTCGTCCACCGCCGCCTGGCCGCCCACAAGGTACTGGTCAACGCCAGCCTGGGCTGCAAGGTGTCCGGCTTCAGACCCCTCCAAGAGGACAAGATGGAGGCCATCTACAGCGCAATGGTGAGACTACTGGCTGATATTATATGACTAGTTATACAATAAAAATAAACTACTATTGTATATTACTTGTTTTTTTTCTATTATATTACTACCTATAGCCTTTACTCTTTACCCATAGAGGCCATCTACACCACACTGGTGAGACTAGTCACTGTGATGGGTTCTAGATTATTTACTACCTTGTTTAGTCTTTACCCCTGTTTTATTTTTATTTCTTTTTAATTTCACCTTTATTTAACCAGGTAGGCCAGTTGAGAACAAGTTCTCATTTACAACTGCGACCTGGCCAAGATAAAGCAAAGCAGTGTGACACATACAACAACACAGAGTTACACATGGGATAAACAAACATACAGTCAATAACACAATAGAAAAAGTCTATATACAGTGTGTGCAATTGAGGTAAGATAAGGGAGGTAAGGCAATAAATAGGCCATAGTGGTGAAATAATTACAATTTAGCAATTAAACACTGGAATGATAGATGTGCAGAAGATGAATGCGCAAGTAGAGATACTGGGGTGCAAAGGAGCAAAATATATATATATTTTTTAAACAGTATGGGGATGAGGTAGTTGGATGGGCTATTTACAGATGGGCAATGATCTGTGAGCTGCTCTGACAGCTGGTGCTTAAAGTTAGTGAGGGAGATATGAGTCTCCAGCTTCAGTGATTTTAGTAGACCACACTGCTGAGAGAACTAGCTGATATTTWCTCCTATTAAATATATTACGCCTAATAAATATAAAAACCCTATCTTATAGAAAATGCTATAGAAAATCCTACATTAAAATGACAGTTGTCTTTTATCGAAGCGCATTGAAGCCGGTGGGAGAAGTTCGCGTTTAATTGCATTTGTTCTTTGTATTTCCTCTTTGTGTTGAATCTGATGTGTGCAGTGCAGACCGATATAAAATAGTTTTCTATAATGAATCCGGGTTTCCCTGTGGTTCCTCTCTCTCGCTCTCTCACTGTTTTCACTCTCTCTGGGATGACAGTGGTTGATTAGATTCGATGTTCTGTTTAGTGTTCTTTTTGAGGCAGTATATGGGATGCAGAGTGCGGTAGGATGTTTAAAAGTAGACCCTAACACAATGCTGTGCTGTGACGAGGCAGGCTAACATGAAGAGTGTTCATACAAGATGTCCAATGTCAAGTGTGGAGGTGAACAACTCTCTCTCTCTCGGTCTCTCTCAGCATGGGGGGAAGAGTGTGGTGTTGTGGACAGCCCCAGAGGCCATCCAGTACCACCGCTACAGCTCAGCGTCTGACGTCTGGAGCTTTGGCATCGTCATGTGGGAGGTCATGTCCTACGGAGAGAGACCCTACTGGGACATGGGCAACCAGGACGTGAGTAGAGTGACTCTCTCTCTCTCTCTCTCTTGCATCCCCATCTCTCTCTTCCTTCACTCTCTGTCTCTCTCTCGATCCCCCCATCCCGCTCTTCCTTCACTTCTGTCGCAAGCTCTCCACATGTGCAGCCTCTCTGTCCCCTCCCTCACCCCATTCCCTATGCGATTACCTTCTCTACCTATCATCTCTCTCTTCTCCTTTCTATTTATACGTTCTCTTCCTTTTGCTCTCTCTCTCTCTTCTCTTCTCTCTCTCTCTTCTCTCTCTCCTCTCTCTCTCTCTCTCTCTTCTCTCTCCTCTCTCTCTCTCTTCTCTCTCTCTCTCTCTCTCTCTCTCTCTCTCTCTCTCTCTCTCTCTCCTCTTCCTCTCTCTCTCTCTAAACTGTGTGAACTCTTTGACTCGGATAGCTCAGATCTTATTAAAGAGGGAAAAGCCACAGGTGCTTCTCTGAAAGACTCTTTGGCATAAGTCCACTTCAGCTCTGTACCAATCCTATTTCTTCTTAAGGACACCACGTCCCTTTCTAGTGGCCGTCCAAATGCCACCACGCGCCCCGCTCTTAGAGGAAGCATAAAATCCCGGCCAGAAAGCGACAGTTTCTTTTAAGGAAATGAAAGTGTATCTATTTTAGGAAGGTGAGGAGATTGTCCAATCGATAGCACCCCGCACCACCTGTTTGTGTGAGAAGTCGATGAGGGTTGTTTTTTTTTTTGTTCCCTCCCTCCCTCCCTCCTTTTCCTAGACAGTTTTTTTAATTTTTACTTTTGAAGAAAACAAGACTTCAGACGAGCGCAGCAGGAAGTGTTGGGTGAGACTTTGTTGAAAAGGAAAGTTAGACAATGTGATTTCAAAGTGTCTTTGATCCAAGGCAGCATCATGACTATTAGAGTAGATTCATCAGAGTTCACAAAGTTCACTTTTAAGCCAACCGCTTGTTCGCGCTAATATGCCGTCTAAAATGACTCCTTAAGAAAACGTTCCACTGAACTGAACAATAAAACGGCAAACTAGACAACCGTGTAATGTTGAAKTGACCCGACTATGAACCCTCCCTCAGCTAGGATATGAACCGTGAGGGTTTATCACGATCCAGACGTTTTGTCTACCTCTATGTTCACGGCACTGAACTCTCCAAATGAAATGTCAAAGTCCAAGCTGGCTGAGCGCTTGAGATATTAATGCATTAAACGGATAGTTAATATCACCGTTAACTCACCCAGCCCACACCCTGCTCTAACATGCCCTTTTGTTTTTTAGCTCTGATGAAATGGAAAATGCTAGCCAYTGGAGAAACGCTGTTTGGTTGAATTGAGGTCAGGATAGAACTGAAGAGGACAGTGTTTTTGGGGAATGTGGTTCAAAGGAACATTTTCAACCTTTTTTTGTTTTTTTGTTTCATTGGCGGGTCGAGCTTTTCCTTGGGAGCACAGTGTTCCTAAACTGAGAGAATATATTTTTGAAGTGTTTTTGTTTTTGGAGCAGTCTATATAGGGGGATCGATCTGTTTGATGGGTTAGCTCTTTGAGAGAACCTTGCGTGAAGGGATATTGTTTCGGAGATCTCCTGAAGCCACTGAAGTCCTCGTTCACTGTCAACATTTCTCCRTGTAAGTTAACACGCCTTCTCTCTRCGTCTCGTCTCGTCCTAGGTGATCAAAGCGATAGAGGATGGCTTCCGCCTGCCCGCCCCTATGAACTGTCCACCCCACCTCCACCAGCTGATGTTGGACTGTTGGCAGAAGGAGCGGACCGAGAGACCCACCTTCAGCCAGATCCACTCTGCTCTCAGCAAGAGCATCCGCAGCCCRGACGGCATCGGCTCCTCCACTCTGTCACGCAGGTAGGACGTAGGCCCCTGCAAACCATCCTTAACATGGGCTAAACATGGGTTAACATACAGGCTAACAGGTAACAGACTCTGCTGGCCAACATGGGCTGACATGGATATGGTTTGTTTATGTCGTCCAAGCAGGTTCCCCACGTCCCACTGAGTTTGGATATCAGAGTAGAAATACTACCTCTTATGATAACAATAGACTCATGAATCTCTCTCTCTCTCTCTCCCCTTCTATCCGTAGACCCCTCCCTCAGCTAGGAACCCTCCCTCTGGGCTCCTCCATCTCCCTGATCTCTCTCTCTTCTTCTATCCGTAGAACCCTCCCTCAGCTAGGAACCCTCCCTCTGGGCTCCTCCATCTCCCTGATCTCTCTCTCTCTCTCTTCTTCTATCTGTAGAACCCTACCTCAGCCAGGAACCCTCCCTCTGGGCTGTTCCTAATCCCCCTGTTCGATGGAAAACCCTGTGGGTTGAATGGCTGGTCGAGTACTGATGGTGTAAGCCACGTCTCAATGCACAAGGAGATCAGTTACTGCCATTTTGCTGGACACTGGTAATCCAATCACAGATGAAATGGAAAAAGATTTACATAAAATATTTAATTTCTTTGAAGAGTTCATTGGGTTTATGAAAAGCTGGTGGGTGGATGTATTGTTGATTGTGTACATGGCGAATGGTTTTATTTGTCCCTGAGCAAACAAAAAAATAAATATATTTTTATTGTTGGACATAATAGACAAAAACATCAGGAAATTAGCTCCAAGTGATTTTAATTTAAGAAATATGTTCCCAATTTCCCACGCATAACAGAGAGAAACATGTGATCGTATAACAAATTAGTAAAGTTTTTAATGATTATGTTTTAGTATAACATATGTTTGGGCTTCTTTGCCATCAATTTCCGTCTACAAATTATTTGTAATTATGTTCCGGCCCCTGACCATGCCGCACAAAAAAGAAATGGTCTCTCTGCTGAATCTAGTTGATGATCCCTGGTGTAGAAGGCAGTGTGTTTACCAAGCAGCAATAGCGTGGAGATATATCTAATTAACTCACCAACTAATTTCCTTAACTTCAATAAGACTGTAATAAAGAGTATGGATTCGTGTGCGCTCCCTCTTTGAGGCAATCATCAGAACTCATTCACGCCAACCATACGTGCACACAAAAATGTGTACGCACATGCATGCATTTCCTGTCCTTCTACACATTTTGCCAGGGGTTCGAGAAAAGTAGCAGTTTTAAAGCAAATTTTCTGCAATATTACACATTTTGCCTTGTAGTCGAGAGCACATTTAGTCATTTTAAAGCTAATTTCCTGCAATTCTACACATTTTGCATTGATTTAGCACATGTTCTATCAGGTGAGATTGCTAACAAAATCAAATGTGGGCCTTCTGGAGGTCAGGGCCCCTGGGCATAATTACTATAAGGTTTAGAAACTTGGGTCATTCCACCAATTCAGTGCCTTGTAAGAAGTGCAACTTGTAAGCTTTCTGTTGTTGATTTTACCTCATTTTAACATTCTGTCACAAAGAGCACGTGTTCAACTTCATAACAACAAGTTTTCCCATCTAAAAAGGTTAACTTTAATAAAGTAACAGGGTTGACCGTAACAGGGTTGACAATTTCATCTTAAATCAGCCATGAATCCGCTTGTGCAGGGGAATGGAAGCTTTGCTGTGCAAGCTGATGCAATTGAATGCAAGCTTCACAAACAATGGAAATTGTTATAACATTTCTAGTCTGTCTATCTATGGGTAAAAGGGTTGACGTGTTATGCTGTTACACTTGATTTGACTATTATAAAGATGTTCAACGTTTCTTCTAAATAGAGAGTTCACGTAACAGGGTTGACCTTAAATGAGCGACAGACGTAAATTAATCACAGTGATTTACTTTAGCAATTCTTTATTCATGTTCAAAATCTGATTGATTTAATTCTCCATGTGGTCTATATTAAAGGGCACTTCATTTAATATACCAGGTTTTAAAAATGTAATATTGGTGCACATTTTCTACTTAAAATATCAAAAGGACAGAAACGGCACTCTTTTGAAACGGCTCAGCTGGCTAGACTAACTTATTTAGCAACCTAAAAATATTTAGCTGACATAGGCTAATTTAGTGACTGTAAGGAGAACACTACCTGGGGTAAGTTACCTACTTCAAATTCCTGAGTTGTAGCTTTTAACGGATTTTCCAACTTGAGTTATTCCTGTAACCATTTCAATTCTATTAAAATGTACAATTTTTATTTCTTAAACCGCTGTCTGTCTCATGTTGTTACAATACCACACACACAGTCGTATGTGACAAGCCTCTCACCTACGGGCTTGCATGCCACACAAGTAGGCATCGCAGGGGGTGTTTGCCTTAAGTTGGCCATCATGGTAAAGACTACACGGCCCATAATCCCTGCTCGACAGGTCACCTGGCCCTTGTGGCCTCATTATGGTTTAATTAGAGTAGAGGAGCAGGAGCTGCCAAAGTCAGAGGTTCAGTCCGCCCACACTCGTCGCCGCTCAACTCCATCGTAAGTCATGGAGTTAAATCTTGGCTACCACCCGTTAAGGCCTCTTTAAATAAATAACATGTTTTTACTCTCACATGTAAACTCCACTGACGTGTCTGCCCAAAGCTGTCATCCAACAAATCAAATTAGTTCTGCCCTTAAAGTGGAGCCAGAGACAGAAGAGGAAGCGAGATATCCCACAAAAACAGCAAATTAACTAAGCAGACCAGACCAGCTGCTATCGCATTGGTGTCTATGGGAGAGCCACCCCTTAAGCAGACCGGAACTGAGACAATTTATTCAATGGTAAACGGCCTGAGTAAGCATCTTAATTTATCCACCATCTTTGGAGGAGCTTCTCCCAGAACAAGATTGAGGCCGGAATTCACTCTGAGCACAATTCCAGGGCTCTTCTCAATTAAGCCCTAGATTCAATCCAGAGAGTTCTTGCATGAGGTTGTGAACAGAACATTTGCAGAGAAGAACAAGACAAAAGGTGAACTGAAAGAGTTTAGTTTTCCGTGAGCTGATTGGCTGCATCATTTCACAAGGGGAATGAATCAGACTTGCTTGGAAGCAAGAACAGATAATCTAGCTCAAAGCCTGAAGCACCCCAAAAACACAGACAAATGCTTGCTCTTAAGGGAGATTTTTTTTTTTATAACACATTTCAATATTGCAACAGCCATCTGTTTTTCTAACAGGTAAAAATCATCCAAAAACATAACAAAGAAAATATGTTTTAATATTCCAAACACACACGTTCATTGGCAACGGCCCTACATTTAAACAATAAAACCCTACACAGTGAGCAGATATTTTTCAACACATTGTTCTTCAAAGAAATTTATAAAAATAGATTGCATTTTCAAATACATATTTACAGTATAAAACATTTTGTAATCGTCGAGTAGTAAACAGGGGTGGGGGGGACACACAACTGAGTTAAGTCGCTAGCGAAAGGTCTATTTTGGTGTCTGCGTATACAGGGGTGGTGAGACTTTCTAAATATGTGCATGTGTGTGAGTCTATAGGGCTGCGTTTACACAGGCAGCCCAATTCTGATCTTTCTCCACTTCTTGGTCTTTCGACCAATCAGATTAGCTCTTTCTACAATAATTGGGCAGAATATCAGAATTGTGCCTTTGTAAACGCAGCCTCGGAGTATATTTTTGGGTTTATATACAGTAATGTTAAGGCAAAACAGCTACAAGGAGATGAGTATGTAGGGAAGAGAGGAGGACATACACTGGTAGTCCTTTCATACCAGATACCTCACTATTACAATAACCCATCTACGAACCAAACGGAACCAGTAAAACGTCTACTGTGTAGCTAGCTACATGAGTATGATAGAAATCAATAATTCCCCAAAACATGTTAACTACGATTAAATGTTACCGTTTTTTGTAAATACATAATACTGACAAATGGGAGGGGCTTGTAGATGCACAGTGGGGGGTTTGTGGGCCCTATGCAGCTTGAATTGCTGTCCCCCCCAAAAATATATATAAAATAAATAATGAGATCACTCTACGACATTCTGAAATACTGCAATACTGTTTCTATAATGCAACACATTGGTAATACATCCAGCGATACTGGACTCAAAATGTAGAAGTCCTCTATCAACTAGTGGTGATTTGGTACCAGTATCAAATTGATTCAATACCCCTGACTATGAGAAGAAAACAGTCAACATACTAATAGTGTAAGTCCTCTTCATAATACCTTGTTCAGTACAGGACACCATTACTCAGTAACAGAATCCCTCGAACTGTAAAAAAAAATACAATATTTCATGATTTACACTGAAACCAGAGGACATGTGCTTTGCAGCATCCTTAAACACAGAATGTAATTTATTATTTATTCAATCAAGTATGTCTATTTTGACCCTCGTAACCTCTTTGAATCAGGAGGTTGTGTGAGAGTCTGTAAACTGTAAATGCATAATAAAAATGAATACATATAAATATATCGTATGTCAGCTTGAGACTTGACCTTTATCTTAACAGTGCAATATACCCTTGTAGTGAAAATGCTTTTTAGACGGGAGAAATATATTAGCGAGACGCTACATGACACACCACTGACATCCCGGCTAAGGGACATTAGCCATTCCACACACTGAGAAAACACAGGGAGAGCAGAGACAGTTAATGGAAAAATGCTAGAAAAAAAGATAAATTGCGTAACAGACGAAATAGGAATGAACAATCAAACACACGTAAATCCTTTGTTTGATTTACACAAATTCCTAGTTGTTTTTAAATCAGTCGTTTTTTCCTGAAGGTACGTTTTTCCCAGCCTCATGATTGGTCGGGCCAAGACAAGACACGGCCTGGGCTCCGCCCACACTGTGGAAACTGTCACTTGATCACACACTTCAGCAACCGGGATAGGAGGGTTTTAACCACTGAACTGAGACCAGATTTACAATGTCAACCCTGTTCGACAGACAGCACTTCCTCCATTGGTACCTTATCCCACTGTTCTGAGACCAGTGGTAGTGGGCCAGCCCTGTTAGATGAACAGTACTTCTCAACCAGGGTGGTTTTAACCTCAGTTTCGAGACCAGTGGTTCAGTAGAGTATCACTTGAGGGGACTGTTCTTCTCCATCAAGGAAATGTTATTACCCCATGTTCTGAGACCAGTGGCAGAGTGCCAGACATTTGAGATGGACAGTACTTCTCCATCAGGGTAGTTTTAAGTCTATTTAACTACTGATCCAGGGCCAGTTGTAAGAGAGGAGATCTAGTTGATTGGGTCAGCGTGCAGAAAGAAGTCATGTGACTTCCGACAGAGTACGTTGATCACATGACTGGAAGATGCCTCCTTCCCAAGGACTTAAGAGAGGGAGGAGGGCAAGACGGGGGAGAGAGAAGGGGAAAGAGTGGGTGGGTGCAGTGTGGGCGATTTCTCTGCCCATCTCACTATCCACTTCATTTCGTCCATCTGGATGAGCGACGAGTCTCTACTCTCTGAAAATCCTTCTATCCATCCGCTCGTCCGTCCGTCTGCACGTGTGTGTTGTGTCTATGTGTTGTGTGTGTGTGTCGGTCAGACCTGCACCCCTTTGCCGTGCATCTGGATGACCTGGGCTCTAAGGGTCTGGATGGCAGACAGGATCTGTTTCTGGTGCTCCAGAGATTGACGCCTAGACCTAACACATCTCTGTGAAGAAGACCCACAGCACACAAGACATCCGTTAGACTATACAACTCACATTACGATGTGCAAGCACAAAAAGCAAGGCTTACGGCAAACGCACACTTGTTCATGCATCAACGCACACACGCTCATTCAGAGCCACTCACTGGACTGTCATACGGGCCACAGACTCCAGGTAGCAGTATCCTGCCGCGGTGAAGTTGTCCTTGTAGCGCCCCATGTCCACCGCATCCAACCACTCCCCTACCGAGTTAAACGAGGGGAACGACGGAAGAGTCCGCTCTGCCAGGGAGATGGAGGAGCCCAGAGGGAGGGTTCCTAGCTGAGGGAGGGTTCTACGGATAGAAAGAGAGAGAGATCAGGGAGATGGAGGAGCCCAGAGGGAGGGTTCCTGGCTGAGGTAGGGTTCTACAGATAGAAGAAGAGAGAGAGATCAGGGAGATGGAGGAGCCCAGAGGGAGGGTTCCTGGCTGAGGTAGGGTTTTACAGATAGAAGAAGAGAGAGAGAGAGATCAGGGAGATGGAGGAGCCCAGAGGGAGGGTTCCTGGCTGAGGTAGGGTTCTACAGATAGATGAAGAGAGAGAGAGAGATCAGGGAGATGGAGGAGCCCAGAGGGAGGGTTCCTGGTGAGGTAGGGTTCTACAGATAGAAGAAGAGAGAGAGAGAGAGAGATCAGGGAGATGGAGGAGCCCAGAGGGAGGGTTCCTGGCTGAGGTAGGGTTCTACAGATAGAAGAAGAGAGAGAGAGAGATCAGGGAGATGGAGGAGCCCAGAGGAGGGTTCCTAGCTGAGGGAGGGTTCTATGGATAGAAGAAGAGAGAGAGATCAGGGAGATGGAGGAGCCCAGAGGGAGGGTTCCTGGCTGAGGTAGGTTCTACAGATAGAAGAAGAGAGAGAGAGAGATCAGGGAGATGGAGGAGCCCAGAGGGAGGGTTCCTAGCTGAGGGAGGTTTCTACGGATAGAAGAAGAGAGAGAGATCAGGGAGATGGAGGAGCCCAGAGGGAGGGTTCG